>NC_037669.1:89625716-89796774 GCF_003255815.1 Theropithecus gelada
CAAAAAAAAAAAAAAAAAAAAAAAAAAAAGGAGGCATGAAGGTGAACGGGGGGGTGTATGTGTCATTAGGATGGGGACCCACGGGTCTCTTGTTCGTCAGCCTCAGCATGTCCCCATCCAGAAGGGCTGCTGGGTTCCTCAGGGTCTCCTCTCCTTGCCATTTGATGCTGCTCCTTCTCTTGCAGGTTTTGTACATCAGGAAGAAGAAGAGGTAATTCCCCACCCCAACCAAAATCCCAACCAAATCTCGAGCCCATGGGCAGTGCTGGGCTGGGCTCTGAAGGAAGTAGGTGAAAAGCTGATCAGGGAGTCAAGGCCTCTTCTGCCCATTCACAGTTGGGGGTGACCACTTTCCTTTGGGGAGGGTTGAGGGCCCCCCTCCCACAAGGATCTCACACACAGGGCAGGCAGGTGTGAGGATTCTAGATAACTGGGTATAACCCTGGGATTGGGGATGGGCAGGGAGGGGGAAGGCTGGGATTAGTCCCACCCAACTGCCCACTACCCTTGCCCTGCTGCTCTGAGCTACTGGCTCCCCAACCCCACCTGAGACTCAGACGCTATGGATTACAGCAAGGCCCTAACCTAGGTGATCCCTGTAGGACCCATGGATAACAGCTACTTGGCCTATGGCCTTACCCTGGAGTGGATAACTGCTGCCTCCCTGGCTACCCATTTAAGGGAATGAGCTGGTATTATAGGTACAAAAATGTCTGTCATTTGTTCTCATTTCAAGGAAAATCTTAAGGCCCTAAGCATGGTTGTGTGCTATGGCTCAGCTAGTCAGCAGGCAAGGCCTGGAGGGCTGCTGGGAGGGGAAGGGCCTGCCCTGTCCCCAGCAGCCTTTGCCCCCATCCCCAGGCTGGAGAAGCTACGCCACCAGCTCATGCCCATGTACAACTTCGACCCCATGGAGGAACAAGATGAGTTGGAGCAGGAGCTGCTGGAACATGGGCGGGACGCCGCCTCTGTGCAGGCTGCCACTTCTGTGCAGGCCATGCAGGGCAAGGTGGGCACTGACCAGGCTCCCCACCCCGCCTGCAGCGTCCTTTGTCCTCCACCCTCACCCTCCCTCCTTTCTCATGCAGCTTTCTAGCACCTGCCTTCTGGTCAGATAGCAGGTATTGGGTACATGGCTTTTGCCAGATTTGTTCAGAAAGTGGTCAGATTGCTCTGGGGCCACACACAAACTCACAGCACAAGGCCAGGCCGAGGCAGTCCTGGGATCCAGCCTGGCTCTGCCCCATAGCCTGCTGATCTTGGGAGACCCACTGGCATCTCTGAGCCTCAGTGTTCTCATCCACAAGTGAAAATCCTAATTCTTGCCCCGTGTGCCCCCACATACTGGTTAGGAAAGTAGGAAAGGACTAATGGGGGAGATTGTTGGTGGCTAGGACCCCAGATTCCTCTGCTTCCTGAGAGTCCATGGCCCTAAGTGGGTTGTGGATAGGGTCAGACTCTTGGGCAGCAGTACCTCTGAGTAGGCTGGTGGATTCCCAGTAGCTGACAGACCCAGGCATGTGAAGACCCCAGCCAAACTTGCCTCCTGTGTCCAAAGGGATAGGTACCTGTGTGGCCATCCTGCTGTAGCCACTGGGCTGCCTGACCACTTGCTACCATTCCCCCAAATCCCCACGGGCCAGAGCACCATCAGCAGGCCTGACCTGCCCCTGACTCATCCAGCCTCTTTGCGTCTTCTTGGGCTCAGAAAGAATCCAGGCTGGGAGTCTAAAGACCCTTTGGTTTTGCCAAAGGTTCTGCATCACCTGGGTCAGGATATATTGCCCCCTTGGGATATTCAGGAACTCGCACTGAGAACCTTGATCCACCCAGCCGCTGGGACTGCTGGCCACTTGACACTTGTTTCCCATGTTCCTCCCTGTGCCAGGCCCTGTGCTAGGGCTTGGGGGTACAGAGTCCTGCCCTCCGATCCCCCGGTGGGAAAAGGTGATGCATGCGTAATTAAATCAACACAGTAAGTGCCTCCAAGGTGACAGGGCAAGCGAGGGAGGAGTCATCTGAGCAAGTAGTATTTCTAGGCTGAGCTTACAGGGAGGGCATTCAGGCAGAAGCCATTGCTGGTGCCAAGCATAAGCAGGCACCAGGAAGTGAGGGTGGAGGTGACCAGGCCAATGAATGCATGGCCTTGCCCATGGTCTCTGATCCCTCTGCCTGTCTTCCTGCAGACTACTCTTCCCTCCCAGGGCCCACTGCAGAGGCCCAGCCGGCTGGTGTTTACCGATGTGGCCAATGCCATCCATGCGTGAGTGGCCTGGGACAAGCCTGAACTTCTGATAGAGACCCGCCATGGTGCCCACAGAGCTGCCCACTCCCTGATTGTCAAGACCTACTCTGAGGACCTGCCCTGCCAAGATACGAGAGGGCCCTGCCAGGCCCCAGCTGTTCTCCAGACCCACCTGCTGACTCTAGGCTCTAAGAGAGGGCCCTGGCTGGGCTGGACTTCTGACCACTGACTTCTCCTGACCTGAGGGCCCTGGCACAAAGGGCATCCCTCATGCTGAGAAGGTCAAGAGCCTCTGCTGGCTTCCTCATCCCCTGTCCAGATTGCTCACATTAGGGTCTGCCCTGCTAACGTGGAGGAAATCGGGGGAGATACGGAGTGGGAGGGATTGGGGGAAGAAAGGGGAGGTTTCCCTCTGTTAGGGAAAGACCTGTTTTTTGGAATCTGGAGCCTCCTCTGGGGTGGGTAGAGGAAACCACCCAAGTTATAGGGACAGGGTAGGGCAGCACCTGTTATGGGCCCTGAGAAGCCCAGAGATGGAGCTGAAACTGCCCAGTATGCAAGGATGCCAGGAGAAGGACAGTTTATACCCAGGGTCCATCCATACTACAGAGGGTCCAGGAGGTCTCCCAGCCACCCATCCTTGGCAACCAGATGTTACTGGGGCCAAGCTAGGATGGGAGCTGAGGGGGAAGGAAGTAGGGGAACAGAAGTGGAAGGATGCAGCCCCCCAGACCTGCCGAGAGGCCTCATGCATGTGCATGAGTGTGCCCATGGGCAGACGTGCCTGTCCCAGCACAGAGGGCAGGATGAGATTGTCCACATTGGCCCCACCCT
Organism: Theropithecus gelada; assembly: GCF_003255815.1. NCBI lineage: Eukaryota > Metazoa > Chordata > Mammalia > Primates > Cercopithecidae > Theropithecus > Theropithecus gelada. The sequence goes on from NC_037669.1 coordinate 89,628,796, forward strand.
CCAAGTCGACCTGTACCCCATGGTATGTAGCGGAGCATCAGGGTAGGCTATCTTCTCTGCCTTCAGTCTTCAGGGACTGCCGGGAAGAGGGAAGCATGCACGGCAGGGTTTCTCTCTCCACCGCATTGCTTCACTGGGCTCACCTGCTTCTGAAAACGGCTCCCTGTCTTGGGCTCTGCTGAGGATCTGGGGTTGGGAGAGGCTGTTGGTCTGAAGGCAGTAATCACAGGCTGCAGGCTAGAGGGGGCAGTTATGACTGCCTGAAATTGAGTGAGGGATTGCACCTCAGAAAATGATCTAAAAAACCTAGTCTATGAATTTCCCACCTCCATCCCATCTATGGGAAGAGCCATTCAGTGTTTAGAGAGTGGGGAGATGGGTCCCTGCACTTGGCCTCTCCATAAGCCTTGGAGGGTCCTGGCAAGGCATTGGGCAGAGACAGACCCCAAGAGCGGAGCATTTTTTTACGCTGGACATACGTATACACACAAGCGTGCACAGAGGCATGTCCCGTGCCCAGCCTTTCCACCATCACTGTCCGCCGCTGGTTGGAGGGGCTGCAGGGGTAGTGTGTGCAGACCTTCCATTGGGCAAATGCCACGTGTCAGGAGGGAAGGGCCTAGGAAGCCCCCATGAAGAAGGTTCTGGATTTATTCCCTCCTCTAAATGCTATAAATATGTTAGCACTTGAGCCGACTGGAGGCTGCCAGGAATTCAGGATGCATACAGCTGTAATTTAACCCAGAGCAGCTCCATGTGAGAGCATTAAAGATGTAATGAAGATGTTTACATGGAGGGAGTGTGAGCCTGTGACACTTGGGGTGTGGAACCCCAGGAGGGGCAGGATGGGTGAGGGGCTGTCGGGGGCCTGGGGATAGTTGCTTGGATCACAGCTATGAGGTGGCAGCCCAGGTTTCTCTTGAGCCATCTGAGGAAATGCCTCTGGCCCTGACTTCAAGGTTGCCCTGGGGCTTGGGGTCCCAAGGCCTGCCACCCCCTAGGGTGGAAAGGTCAACTGGACAGGACCTTGTGGGACTAGGGGAGGAAGGAGGCTTGAGCCCCAAGGGCCCCGGGGGAGGTATGGCGCCTCAGGACCCATAGGAGCTGAGTCTGAAACACGAAAGGAAGCAAAACAGTGTCGCTTTTTCTGGGGCACGAGGGTACAGGGGAAGGGTGAGGGGTGGGAAGCCATTAGGGTCATCTGTGTGGAACCCACCTGCAGGGTTCAGAAGGGTTTGGGGGAGAATGACACTAGGGTGACCAGCCATCCTGCTTTTCCAGGACTATTCCAGTTTTAGCCCTGAAAGTCCCACAGACCAGAACTCTAAGTGACATCCAGGCCCTCCCCAGAGAACTGAGCCTGCAGGCCAGCGTCATGAAAATAAGGGGCAGGTGAGCCCCCCCACCCCCCCAGTTCCACGATGGAGGGCTGAGCTAGAGGAAGGGGCTGGCAGACAGGGCCTTAGGTGAGGGGAGGGCCACGTGCCCACGGACCAACCACACTGGGGTCACAGCTCAGCCTGTCAGCGATGGCCTTGATCTTTGGAAGAGGTCTCCTTCCCTCAACAGATTGGCAGGATTCTGGAGGGGCATGGAGTGAGAGGAGAGGTGGTGGTGGGCTGTGTCCTCCCTTCCTGTTGGGTGGCCCTTCAGCCCAGGGATGTGGAAGCTGCAGAAGACCCAGCGTCTGGGGGATCCTGAAGAAACGGGGCCTGTGGAGTAAGGCTGGCTTCCAGGGACCAGGACCTGGACAGTGGCTCCAGGAGGACCCCAGTGCCCATCCGCTCCTGCTGCCTGCCCCATGCCCCTCTCCTGCAGGGCGGGCTTGGCTAGACAATGTGCACAGGGCAGCAGACTCTGTGGGTGCCAGGGCCCCTGTTCACACCTCTTGTGCCCTCACAGGCACCTTCTCCCCCATCCACCCACCTTCTGCTCTCTATCTCTTATTCCCAGTCCTTCAGGAAAACCAAGTTCCCAGGTCTTCCAGAGTGTGGGGTCAATAAATATTGGGATGAAATGTTCTGGTTGGCGTGTCCTCCTTGAGGCCTTGAGCCTGGTGTGCTCACCACCCTCAGCCAGGCAGTGAAATGAGATGGAGTCACCTGCCTGCCTCACTGCTCCTGAAATTGACTGTTAAATGGAGCCCTTTGAGAAATGCCCCCTGCCCAATACACACACACACACACACACACACACACACACACACACACACACACACACTCTTCCATAAGTAAAACCCTTCCTTGGGAGTAGCAACCAGGGCTTGGGCTCAGAAGCTGGGCAGTTTGCGGTAGGTGGTATCTGAAGACGTGGCTTGGCGCCTTCAGAGGCCATCTTCTTGTTTAATAAAGTGAAATGTCACCTTTGAGCCAAAGTGAATGAAATAATCCCATTGCCTGGCTGCAGGCAGACACTGGGGATGCCTACAGAATATAAAGGAAAGTTCTTGTGGGGGAGGGCCCAGAAACTCCAGTACAGCAGCCTGACCTTGCTATGGATTCCTTCCAGAAACATTGCTAAGCGTCTATCATGAGCCTGGCATCACGGTCCTGAGGGTGAACCAACCTAGACTCTGCATTTCCATTCTAGATGGAGGAGACAGATGTCAAATAGGAAAACAGGTGTGTGCGTGTGTGTACACACATAACACACATTCTATAGGTCTATATATCTCTATATGTACAGCTGTAGGAAAAAGAAGGTGGGGTGGGGGGAGGGTGTGCCTAGGGATTTTATAGGCTGAGGGCAGACACCCCCGCCCCATCCTGCCCAGCTGCACCCCTCAGCAGGCCTCAGTGTGGAGAGCCGTGGTCCATGATATCTGGGGGAACCCCAGGAGACGCTGTTTTGACATCCCCACACAACTTGTCCTCTGAGGACTCAGGACAGGGGGGCCTTAGTCACCCAGAGGACACTCTAAAAGGCCAGAGTTGCTGAGAGAAGAACAAGAAATGTGTAGACATCAGCTGCAGGAAAAGGAGGAAGGGAGGGGGAGAGCATGGAGACCCCTTAGGTGGGGTGGGACCAGGATGCCCTCCCACCTGGGCCTGGGTCTGCCTGTGGCACCTTCTGTCACCTCTCCTCAGCCCTCAAAGCTCCTTGGCAGCAATCCCCGCCCCTCACCCCAGGCGCTTTGGTGCTGCGAGTGGAAGATCAGGGCAGGTGTCAATGCTCCCCAGGAGCAACTCCCTGCCCCTCTGCCGCAACCTGAGGGAGCTGGGGGAAGGGCAGCAGGCATACAGGGAGGAACAAGAAGTGGGTGTCACCTCCCCCACCCCAGAGAAAACTCTAGGGCTTCAGCCCAGGAGAGGGTCTGTGGGGGAAGCAGAGAGGGAGGTGGAGCTGAGACCTACCTGGGAAGGTGGTTTCCTTTTCCCAGCCCCTGGCCTGGGGAAAGCAGTCTGTGTCAAAGAGACCTTCTGCTGGGTAGAGGAGGAGGACCTGCTTCTCAGGTCTGCCCTCAGCTTTGAAGAATCCCCCTCTGTCTCAGGGTTCTGCTGGGAAGGTGATCCTCTGGGAGCCTGGGGACAAGGTTTCTGTCTGGGGATGTTACCCTGAACTCAAATCTGCTGACAGGGGAGGGAGGTCTAGACAACCTTTATTCTGAGGCCAGGGAGCCCCCTACCTGGCCTCACTCAGGGGATACCAAGGCCTTCAGTAAGCCAGGTCAGCTCTGATCAGTTGGTCACAGCCTGAGCCAGATGTTCACATTTTGGGCAAAATCTCAGGTAGCCCATCGTGCCATTTAACTTGAAAGCAAAGTGAAAAATCACACAGGGGCCTCCCTGGTGTCTCTCTCATGCAGAGTCCACAGGAGGAATTAAGCACTTTCGGTATGCTCAACCATGTGCTTGGAGGTGCTTGGAGGTGTGCTTGCTGCCCTTGAGAGCCAAGTCTGCTGGTCAGAGAAAGTGTGCTGACTGAGTTGCTCCCAACTCCAAGAGTTGCATTCAGGGAGGCCTGCCTGGAGGAGGCACAGGAGCAGCACCAGCCGCCTTCACTTTCTGCCTGACTCACCAGGACCTGGGTTGCAGGCCAGGATGTGGCAGCCTCTGCTGCCTATTCTGTGGGTGTGGTTGTGGTTGTGACAGATGTGACACAGGCTGTCTAGCAGTGGAACAGAACAACAGACCCCAATGAGAAACATTCTCTACCCGTGGCATTTCCCAAGAAACCCAGTGGAGTGCTGCTCTCTCTTCCAGCAGGCACAGCAGCATCCAGGAGGTGCCACACTCCTGGCTGATCCTCCTGTGGCAGCAACACCAGCTTCCCTTCTCTGGGTCCAGGTCACGGCCCAGCAGAGCAGCCCCTCATTCCCAGCCTAGGAGACTCAATAACATAAAAGCCAGTCCCACCAAGGGGTGTTAAGAGGGCAGGTCACCAGTTAGAAGCCACCGGGCCTGGGCTGATGGATGGCCCCAGTGGGCCAGACCTGTAAGAGGTGCCCAGCCCCGTTTACCCATGAGGAACTGGGTGGTCAGAGGGGCTGAATGAAGTGTCCATGATTGCCCCACTGTGTGGGGCTTTGGAGCCCCATGCTGTCTGCTCTTCCCACAACACCAAGGGAGAAAGTGAAGTTGGCAGCCACTTGGCCCCTTACCACAGTTCTTGGTACCAACTTCAGGGTTGCCCTGGCTGAGGACTTTGGGGGCTGCAGAAGAAGATGGCCCCATGGTTCCTGCCTGGGTGAGTGGGCAGAGCGATGGGGAGGGGAGCTGGGGTGGAGGCTTGAGAAAGAGCAGGTCCTGGGCCATAGAGGGAGCAAGAAATGGGGGTGAGGAGGTCGTTCCTCGGGAGTCTCAAGGTTCAGGCCCCAGTCCTGGATTTGGCATGAACTGACCAAACCAGGAGGGAGGATCTGTTCCCTCCTCTGGCCCTCAGTTGACTCATTTGTAAAGTGGACAATGTAATCCTGCCCTTCTTTCTGCCCAGGCATGGGGAGGTGGGAGGCAGGAATTGGTCGGATAGGCTTTGAAAAGGGAAGGCCTAGGTGGAGCAGAGAAGGGGCTAGGGGCTGTCATCTGGGCCCACCTTCAGACTGGCCAAGCTCCAACAAGGCTCAGAGTCACTCGGTGCTTCCCCTTCACTGGGAACCTTGGAGAGACAGCCTGGGACAAAGACAACGATTCAGAGCTTCTCCAGCCACACCAAATATAACTGCTTCCCAGGCCCTGAAGTCTCCCAGGTCTAAAGTGAAGGACAAGGATTGTCTCTCAGCCGGGGACCTTGGAGGGGGGATTTGGATGAAGTCTCCTTGGGGACCTCATATCTTTGATTTTGGAGGGGGCAGGGTGGTGGGTATGAGAAGGAGGCCTGCCTGATGGGTTCGTGGGCACCACCTCTGTCCGTATGTCCTAGTGACAGAAGGAGACACAGTTCAGCCAGTGGCTGGAGCTTGGGTAAAGCCTTGAGTCCAGCTGGAGGGGCTGGCAGGGCAGGGGCCTGGTGCGGCCTCCTGCCGGGGGTGCGCTCTTGCTGGAGGCCAAGGCAGGCGGGAGGCTGTCCCCTGTGCCAGAGCCATCGGCAGGGAAGGCACAGAGAACACATGAAGCCCCTGGCTTCAGGCTAACTTCATGGGGACTTTCCCTGGGACGTCCCTCACCTGTGGCTCTCCCTGATCCCTCAGGCTCCTCAGCATTGGCCCCTTCATCTTCACCTTCTCTTTGAATTTTGTCCTGGCCAATGTTCTCTCTTTACTCTAAATGAAGGCAAGTGCCTGAGCTGGTCTAAGCCCTGTCTGAGTCCCTAGTCCCCACTTGGACTTGAGCCCATGCCTGTCTTGAGCCTGGTACCCTGAGAGGGGCTGTCCACGGGGACTCTACTCCTACCCCACCGCACAGCACCTACTGCCTGCTGTGTACCCCCTCCCATCATCTCATTTAATCCCTGTGATAAACATTAGCCCCCTCTTATAGACAAAGCACAGGGGGACTCAGAGAAGCAGTGAGACTGGCTGTGCAGTCTGCGAGGCACGGATGGCAGGTCACAAGGGCAGAGCTCGGGGAGAGCCTGAGCACAAGGCCGGCTCCCTGCACATAGCTGGCACCCAGGAATGCTACCAATTTCACAATCTTCTAGGCCATTTTCTAACTAAGTGGTCTTGCTCATGGAGATCCCTGTCAAAGAGATAGGACCCCTAACCTTGGTCCGGGTGCGGCGGGTGAGGCACTCAGCAAATGGGACTCCCCAAACCTGGGCTCCTCAAAGAGCAGCAGAGCCCCTCACCCCAGGTAAGCCTCATCCTGACTACCTCTTGGCTGATCCTGGGACCCTAGAGCTCCCTCTTGGTTTACTACCCACCTTGAGGTTTCTTCCTGGCTATGGTTTCCCATGGCACCTTTCTGGACGCTAGTGGGATGGGGGCTGGTTTGAGAGTTCAGTCCAATTCTATCTACCTCGCCCAGGACATCTCTTATATGCTGAACTGAGAGCCCTGTAAGGTGGTTTTGCACACAGGCCCCTGTATCCCCAACCAGGGGTGGTGCCAGGCATGTATAACAATTCCATACATGAGGGCCGGGCGCGGTGGCTCAAGCCTGTAATCCCAGCACTTTGGGAGGCCGAGACGGGTGGATCACGAGGTCAGGAGATCGAGACCATCTTGGCTAACACGGTGAAACCCCGTCTCTACTAAAAAATACAAAAAACTAGCCGGGCGAGGTGATGGGCGCCTGTAATCCCAGCTACTCGGAAGACTGAGGCAGGAGAATGGCGTAAATCCAGGAGGCGGAGCTTGCAGTGAGCTGAGATCCGGCCACTGTACTCCAGCCTGGGCGACAGAGCAAGACTCCGTCTCAAAAAAAAAACAAAAAACAAAAAACAAAACAAAAAAAAACAATTCCATACATGCACTTCCAGGGGCTCCAGCCAACAACTCCGGAGAGCTGCCAGAAGGGCCTTGGTAGTGGGCCTTTGGCTACCTTGACGGCTAGAATCTGGTCCTAATAAGTTATCCTTGATTGGTGCAATCTGGCACCATCTCACTTTACTCTCAGTAGCCCCTGGGAGGGTATACGGCCACCCCTATTGCAGAGGAGGAGACCCAGCACCCAGAGACTGCGGGCATCAGACTCAGAGCCAGGGACCTGGCCCTTCTCCCATACCATTCTAGAAAGGAGCCTCAGATAAGATAAGCCCCAGAGACTGCGGGTGCAGGGGCCTGACAGGGCACCCAGCAGGCACTATCCACTTCACTCCCCAATCTGCCCACCAACCTTCCATGCCAGCCTGTTCTGCCACCTGCTTGCAGTTCCAGGCACTGCCACTCTCAGACAGGTCACCTGTCTGGTGGCCCAGGGGTTCTGTGGTCCCACCCTCAGATCTCTTCTCTGCACTTGGCCTCTCCCACATGTGGCATGAAGAGCAGCCCCCAGACTGCAGGCCCTGATGTGGGAATCAACTGGCAGGGCCAGGACTAGGCCAAGTGAATGAAGGGCCTAGGCTTCAAAATTTAAGGAGCCACTCACTCTCAGGTACTGACACTGCACTTTCACCAACATTAATGTGTGTGCCTTCTTAAATCTCATGCCCTGGATACCTCATTCACCCGAATCTCAGGCCCCTCCCTAGCTAAGGCTGATATTAAACCCCTACCCTCCTCCCACACCCTGCTAGCAGGCTGGAGGCCCCAGAGGTCCAAGCAATGAGAGTGTGGGCCAAACCCTGCCCCAGCTGAAGCTCATCAGGAAGCTCTTTACCCAGAGGAGGCTGAGAACACCAGATTATGAGAGATTTAAGGGATTTCTCAGCGGCTCGATAATGGGTCAATAAAAATGACACTCTGAAACTCCAGGTGAAGGAGGCAGGAAGATTCATGCTATAAATCCCTTCAGATGAGTCAGACCCAGAGTCTGTGTGCGTGTGGACCTCCTGGGGCACTCACAGACAGAATCCAAGCCCATTTAATTCCCCAGCAACCCACAGAGTGGGCACCCCTTGTGCTCCCACATTACAGATGGGGAAACTGAGGCACAGGGCAGTAGGGTTGCTCAGCACAAGGCAGGGCCTGAATTTGATCTCAGGTGGGCGAACCCGAGTTCACACTCCCGAACAAGGAAAGAATATCCTCTGAAGACAGAGCTGGCTTCTCCTGACACCACTCATTCATTCTCTTCACACGTTCCCAGCTCTTCCATAGCAGGCCCTCTGCTGGGCTCTGGTGCTGAGGGGCACCTGGTCGGTGCTGGACTTGGAAGAGACCCCCCAGCAGGAAAGCCAGGACAGCAGCACTGACAGCAACAACAGCCCCCTCAGGAAGAAGTGACCAGCGAGGCAGCTGGGGACAGGGGACTCCAGAGGAGCCAACACCACTGCCTGGGGGTGAGGCAAGGCTTTCATGTGCTGGGCCTCTTGCTGGGTTTGATAAAAGGTGGTGGTGGATGTTTCAGGCTGGGCAGGGGGCAAGGGGTGAAGGACGTGAACTTCCCACAGCCAGGACACTAAGATGGTGACCTCACCAGGTGAGTCCGGCGGGCATGGAGCGCCCGCATGGTGCTGGGCCAGCACGCCGTGCGATACTCATCCTGCCTGCTCTGCTGAGGCCCTTGTCGCAGACGATGGTGCTGGGTGGGGAGTGGATCTGTTGGACACTGCTCTGTAAGATCCACCAGGACAACAGGTGCTGCTAAATGACTCCCCCAGAGAGACCGCACCTGCCTCCACACCCTCCAAAGAGGCCCAGGAGGCCTGTTCTCATCGCCCAAATGGTGACCATCCCAAAGCTGGGTGGGTGGGGTGGGTGCAAGTTTCCTTCGTGGAGGAGGCAAGGGCACACTGTTTGGAGCCATTCTGAATGTGAACACCAGGTGGCGGTGCAGACCCAGATTATTAGGTGGGAGCAGGCAGGGGCTTGCCTGAAATTTGGCCTTGAGGCTTTTTTCAGGGCCCTGGGGTCTGGGAGGCTGCTGCATTGGAGCTGTTTGCTTCCTCCCTGCCAGAAGCAGGTCTGGACTGGGGTTGGGTCAGGCACACTGTCTGGTCACCACTGTATCCTGAGTCTGCCACATAGTGGGTGCTTAGGGCTATTTATCAAATGGAGAATTGAATAAGTGGTCCTTGCCTCATGGGAATTAAATGAGTTAACATATTAAAAGCACGTGGAGAGCCATCAGTGAAAGTGTGCAGCTATTTGTACTTTTATTATGGAGGGTGGTTCTTCTCATCAGGGCCCACCTATCTGGGCTCAGGGCATCTAAGCTGCGTGCCCTGCCCTGGGATTTGGACAGCCTCCGCCAGCAGGGGATAAAGACTGGACCCCAAGGCCTTACCACTCGATGCAGCATCCCTGTGGGCAGTTGGGGGACAGAAGGGGCCTGTCATAAGCACTGAGGATGGCACACAGGGGTCAGGCCCCTAGGCCTCACCATGCAGCTTCCATAGCAGGGGGAGAGGCCACCTGCTACTGTCCCCTAAGTGCTGTCAGGACTGGGCCACTGGCAGGGTTAGCTAGCCGGAGGTTAGGGAGGGATGAGGGTGGGGCATGCCCCTCAGTGATCAGGGCCCAGGCTCTCAGTGTGATCTGATCATTCCCTCCCAGGCTTTTCTCGTTGCACACCTTTGCCTTCCCTGAGACCTCCACTGTAAATGCCTGTCTCATTCTTACTTCAAATCCTGGCTCCCTTCCCTGCCCACCCAAGGCATTGCGCAGAAAGCCGCTCTCAGACGCCAACCACCCTCCCCTAGGTCCTCCCCACAGAACTCTCATGAGCTCCATCAGCCACCTTGCCTGACGCAGAGTCTCAGTAAGGTTGAGTGATTTGTCCTAGGTCACACAGGATTTGCACCCAGCTCTGTTGAACTCCTTCAGCAGTCTTGAACAGGCCTGGGTTATCTCTGCATCCCTTATAGTGGGTTCCTGAGTATGTCACCAAGGGCCCCTTCTTTTTGGCTCCTGCATCCCCCAACATGAACAAGCAAGATGGGGACATTTGCCACCTCCAGCGACCTGGCTGTGACTGGGAGGGCAGGAACTGTACCACCTCTTCCCCATATATCATCTCCAGTAAGGCAGACAGCAGGAAACAAGCCGCTGCTGCACCAGGACTCCTGGTGATCCAGCGCAGCAGGCGGCTGGACTCTAGGGAGGAGCTGCGACTGGCCCCACACCTCTTTGGGCTTCCAGAAGAGGCATACCTCACGGCGAGTCAGCTCTGCCTTCTATAATAACATGGGTTCTGGTGCCAGGTGTCCCAGACACCCCTGTCCAAGGGGCCTGGGGCAACTGCATTCTCCTGAGTGCCCCTTGCTACATGAATGAGCTTATCTGAATCACAGCTAAGCCACCATGCAACTCCAGGCAAGTCCCTGAACCTCTTGCCTCAGTTTCTTCATCTGTAAAGTGGGGCAAGTCTTCCTACTTGACAGAATTAAGAGTTCAATGCCAGTGAGTACCAAGATATGGGAAAAAAAGTGTAAAAAGAGTTCAAGCCCTGGGTTTGAGACCAGCCTGGGCAACACGGCAAGACCCCCGTCTCTACAAAAAAAAAAAAAAAGCTTTTTTTAATTAGCCAGGCATGGTGGCATGTGCCTGTAGTCCCAGCTATTAAGGAGGCTGAGGTGGGAGGATTTCTTGAGCATGGGAAGTCAAGGCCAGCCTGGGTCACATTCTCCACTTTAAAGACCCTGTCTCTAAAAATAAAAATAAAAATAAAATAAAATAAAATAAAATAAAATAAAATAGTTCATATGTGTAGAGGGTCTAGAACAGTGCCTGACACATAGGAACACTAGGTAAATATTTGCTTAGTAAATGACACGCTAAAGGTCTGAAAGGTGGCCCACGGGGGACAGACCTTTTGCAGGGGTGGGGCCTCTGAGCCATACATGGGCTCAGCCCTCGGGCAGCCCTGAGGTCTACAGGGGCTGCGGGGCCACCCAGTTCTAGGTTACACTTCCTGGCTCCACAGTCTGGAAGGTCTAACCCTTGAAGTGGCCCCGAGTTCTAAAGTTGCCTCTACCTAGCAGTGCATGTGCCCTCACCAAGTCCCCCACTGCCAGGTGGGGGCAGGGTCACGGGGCAATCCCCTGCTCTACACCTGGCTTGACCTGGAGCCTCCTGAAGACACAGCCCAGACTCGGATCCAGCCTGGGAGAGGTGAGTAGGGGCAGCTGGGGCAGGTGAGAAGGATGGGCCCCATCTTCTGAGCTCTGGGGCCAGGGAACCCTCTGACCTGGCTCTAAGCAGCAGCCTTGGGCCACAAGGTCATAGAGTATTTTTCCACCGGGGAGGATGAGGTGAGCCCTCTGGCTCCTGAAAATTCATGAAAACTGGTGGGTGGCTAAGGCTACTTGGCCACTTCCCCAATCACTCCTTAATACAAGAGCCACAGAAGGGCTCAGGACCTAGGAGGCCTGGGGGTCCACAGGCTGCAGGGGAGAGGCTGGCTTCTTTCCCCAGCCAATTCTCTGTCTGGCTCAACGATGCCCACTGTCTTCCTAGTTCCCAGGCCACAAACCAGGGTCTTCCCTCAGCCCTCAGCCCCCAAGGCTAGTCGCTCTCCTCCCGACAAGACTCATATGCAATGACATAAGTACCACCTGGTCAGATTTTCCTGGGCCTCCCACCCTCCCCTACGGAGTTCCCAGACACACCCTATTTGCCAATGCCCCTCTATCCTCCACTCAGGCCTGCAAGACTTCTTCTGAACTCTGAAACGCCCCAGCCTGGCCTCCAGAGTCCTCAACCTGCTGCCTCCCATCGTGCCCAGGCCATCTGCTCAGACAGCAGCCAGTCTCCTGCCTCTACGCTCTCTGCCCATGCCTGTGCCAGGGTTACTTCCCACCCTGCCCCTGGCTGGGCCTTGCCTCCCTGACATCTTTCCAGCTCTCTGGCAATTACCCAGGTGATTAATTTGGCAATTAATTTGGTAATTAATCATGCTTCTGCTGCTTAGGATGCTCCCCTTCCGCCAGCCAGGCCAAAGATCTACTTGGCTTGACTTTCCCTGGGAAGGGGGGTTGAGCCCTGGAGGCAGGAGAGATGGTCCACTCTGAGTCCCATTACCTGGCCCTGCAGCAGCCGTGGGCCAGGGATTGCATGCAAAGGAGCCCAGGATTCAGCTGAGATAGAGACCCAGGTCCTGCCTCTGAGGGTGCCCCAGGATGCACCTTAGCATTGTTTCTCAGCCTGTCTCTAGCTGCAGGAACTCACTACCCACACTGTGGCCCCAGCACCAGCTCAGCCTTTGCTCAGCCTCCTGGTGACTCTTCCTCCAGGCTCCTGGGGGAGCTGGTCACTGGTGGAGAACCATGGTCCTAAGTGAGCTCACAGCCTCCTGAGGCCTCGGAACAGGCCAAGTCCTTCCATCTGGTGAGAGGGACTGGGCAGCCTTCTAACAGGCACCATTTCAGGTGGGCTTTGATCAATAGCAGGATTTAGTGGCAGAGGAGAAACTGAGTCCTGGTGTCCAGTTGGGTTGGACTCAAGTGGCCCTGGCCTTGTTGTGGGCTCCAATGGGGCTAGCTACCAGATGTGTAGCCCTACAGGTACAACCAACAGATGTACTGCCAGGACGAGGTCCCCGTGGAGCCAGCCCTATGGCATTGATTGAAATGCCCCCCTGCCAATTAGGAGTTTTAAAGAAATGTATAATGATCCCTAATTGGTACCCTCATTAGTTGCTAATTAAACACTTAAGCATTTCTTACAAGTTTAACACATTAATAAGGCAGTTCATTATATGGTAACGAGATTTATTTCTCATATTTATTATATTGTTTCACCACTACTGACGGCGGAGTTATTTTTTTAAAAAACATGGCTTCTTACTGATTACACACAGTCCCCTTCCTACCCTGCCTCAGCCGACAGCTGTTCCTGCCAGTGCCCTGAGCCTTGCTTTCTGGTGGGCCAGAAGCCAGTGTCCTGGGTCCTCCCTGCCGCTTTTGGTCCAGCCTCCCAGAGGTGAGTCAAGCAGGGCACCTTCTTCCCGAAGTCTGGAAGGGCCAGAGCTGGGCTCTGCAACACAGCACAACCCCAGAGGGCTTCAGGGCCAAGAGCCCTGGGAAAACCTCTGTGCATTTAGTCAACCTCTGCATTCCAGGAGCACCTGGGTGGGGTGGGGGATGGGCTTCCTGCTTTCAGTGCCCTGGAGAGCCCAGTTTCAGGACAGGCACCACACTGGGGGCTGACACTGATGGCATGAGCACAGCAGCCAGGGGAGGACAAGGAGGTCCTTTGAGGCTGTCCCCTCAAAGTGCGCAGGAGGAGGGTTGCAGATGGCAGGAACTGGGCTGAGACCAGGATCCTGGGAAAGGTTAGGGAGTCTACAGGATGAGTGGCCCACAGAAGCAGACCCTCAAAAGCAGTGGTGGGGACCAGGCGCAGCAGCTCGTGCCTGTAATCCCAGCATTTTGGGAGGCCGAGGTGAGCGAATCACTTAGGGTCAGGAGTCCGAGACCAGCCTCGCCAACATGGCAAAACCCTGTCTCTACTAAAAATACAAAAAAATTAGCAGGGCATAATGGCATATGCCTGTGGTCCCAGCTACTAGAGAGGCTGAGTCATAAGTATAGCTTGAACTCGGGAGGCAGAGGTTGCAGTGAGCCGAGATCACGCCACTGCACTCCAACCTGGGTAACAGAGCAAGACTCCATCTCAAAAAAAAAAAAAAAAAAAGGCCAGGCATGGTGGCTCATGCCTGTAATTACAGCACCTTGGGAGGCCGAGATGGGAGGATTACAAGGTCGGGAGATCAAGACCATCCTGGCTAACACGGTGAAACCCTGTCTCTACTAAAAATACAAAAAATTAGCCGGGCGTGGTGGCGGGCGCCTGTAGTCCCAGCAACTCGGGAGGCTGAGGCAGGAGAATGGCATGAACCCTGAAGGTGGAGCTTGCAGTGAGCAGAGATCACACCACTGCACTCCAGCCTGGACGACAGAGTGAGGCTCCGTCTCAAAAAAAAAAAAAAAAAGCGGGGGTGGGGATCTGACCTCCTCCTGACTTCCATCCAGAGAGCAATGGGGAGCCACAGAGTGTTTTGAACAGGGAGAGATGTGACCAGATCTCAGGGTCAGAAAAATCAAGTGGAGGGTGGACTGGAAAGGGCCAAGGGAATAAATACGACCTCCCCATCCTGCCTGCTAAACTCCTGGGGGTCTCCATTGTCCAGATTCAACTGAACGCCAGAGGGCAGAGCCAGACGAATGCCACATGTGCAGCTCAGCTTCCTGGGAGATGGGGGCCGAGAGGTCTTGGGGATACCGGCAGTATTTGGGAACACTTACCTTCTTTCTTTTAAAAAAACACATGTTCACCATCCTATACCTATACTACACCTTGTCCTTATGGCCCTACGTGTGGCTCTGCCTCCCCCTCATTGGTTCCAGTAATTGCAGAGTATATTTGGTGAGGAAGCTCCCTATTCACTCAGTCAGCCTTCCTGGGGTAGGCTGTTTCCAATCGATTGCTCTTAGAAACATCATGCAGTGAACACCTTGGGCATAATTTCACCTGTGTGTCAGTCTGTAAAATAAATTCCTAGAAGTGGGCAGTGCTATGTCAAAGGGTCTATGCATTTTTAATTTTGATAGATATTGCCAAATTGTTTTCATGAAGGCTGCACAGATTACATTCCAATGAGCAACTCTTAAGTTTCTGATTTTCCCCATGGTCACCAGCAAGTGCATCAATCTTTCATGGCTTTGCCTATTTAATTTGCATCTCTCTTAAAGAAATGAGGGTAAGCATGGGTTCAGTGGTTGAGACTTTTGGATTTCTTTTTGTGTGAATTGTATGTTCATCTTGTTTGCCCCTTTTCTCAATGGGATTCTTGATCCTCTCCTTATCAATTTATAAGGACCCTTTGTATATTATGAAATTTGCATTTTTTCCTTAACTTGTAGTTTGTCTTTAAACTTTGATTTTTTTTTCCTTTTTTTTTTTTTCTTTTTTTTTTTTTTTTTTTTTTTTTTGAGATGGAGTCTAGCTCTGTCGCCCATGCTGGAGTGCAATGGCACGATCTCAGCTCACTGCAACCTGTGCCTCCCGGGTTCAAGGGATTCTCCTGCTTCAGCATCCTGAGTAGCTGGGATTACAGGTGCTCACCACCACACCCAGCTAATTTTTGTATTTTTAGTAAAGACAGGGTTTCACTGTGTTGGCCAGGCTGGTCTTGAACTCCTGACCTTGTGATCCACCCGCCTCAGCCTCCCAAAGTGCTGGGATTACAAGTGTGAGCCACCACACCTGGCTATTATTTTTTTTTTCCGGGTAGAAATGTTTGGTTTTTATGGAGTCAGGTGTATCCATGTTTTCTCTTACGGCTTTTCTGTTTTTTGTTATATTTAGAAAAGGCTAGACTAAATCAAACTTGTCTAGGGATTTTTTCTTCATTCTTTAGTCCCCATACCTTTGATCCAGCTGGAACTTGTTTTGGTGTTTTAAGGCGTGAGGCAGGGATCCAAGCGGATTTCCCCCCGCCCCCTGCCCCTGATTACCATCTAGTGATTTCAACACCATATTTTCCCAGAGGTTATGCTTGACTAAGTTGTTGAGACTTTAGGAAGTGAATGAGAGGGGAAATAGTGCATCCTGTTGCCTGGTGGGTGGAAAGGGGCAAACCTTGTCAGGACACCATCCCCAGTAGGACAGGGTGAGCTGGGTGGGATTTACCTCCTGGAGGTTGAGGAAAGGGAGGTAAAGGTCCATGGGAGGAACTGAATTTGACTTTCCCCTTGGATTCCAGGAACAGTCCATTTTTGTACCCAATTTTAACTTTGCCTACCACATCAGGATTCCTTCAGTAGACTTTGTGACTTTGACATAATCTTTTTTTTTTCTTTTTTCTCTTTTTTTAGACAGGGTTTCACTTTATCACCCCTCACTATATCTTTGACCTCCCCTGCTCAAGCGATCCTCCCACCTCAGCCTCCTGAGCAGCTGGGGCTACAGGCATGCATCACCATGCCTGGTTAATATTTAAAATATTCATTTGGAGAGATGGGGTCTTGTCATGTTTCCCAGGCTGATCTCCAACGCATGGGCTTGAGAAACCCACCTGCCTTGGTCTCCCAAAGTGCTGGGATTATAGGTGTGAGCCACCATGCCTGGCCCCTTGACATAATCTTAAGCTTGAGGTGTAGAAAGGAACTATGTTCCTTCCCGAGGGCCCTCTGCTGGGGGCTTGTGAGCAAGCCTCCCCTCTTCCCCCCACCCCTGCCCCTGCTCTGGAACTGGGGGCGGTGTATTATGACATAAGTAGGTGACACTGGGGTGTGGAAGAGAGCCTCATGGGACTCACTCCAGGTCCTGCAAGAAGAGGACCAGCAGCATTTGTGAGTAAGGCGAGGACAGGGGAGGCAGGGCCTGGCTAGGCTGCACCCACCTCCCAGCTCCACCTTCTCCCTGTCTCCCTCCCAAATCCCACTATTCCCTCTCTTCCGGACACCAAGACCCATTGTGTGTGCCCCTGGATGTCATTTGGGCCCTCTGTCCCCCTCAGTATAGCGGAGGCCAAACAGGCATCCCTGATGCTAGATTGGCCTTGCTAGCATTCTGGAAGGCTCTGGTGGGCAAATGTCTGATGGCACCTGGGAAAGCTCTGAGCCAAGTTGAGTGAGGGCAAAGGTTGCAGGCCAGGATGCTGACCTGGAGCAAGGAGTGCATATTCTATCTCCCTGTGCCTCTGCTCCCTGAGGAGCACCCTTCCCTCCACCGCCTTCAATTCCTTCTGGGAATCGGAAGAGCAGGTGTTTTAGGTGCGTTACCTCTTTTAGCCACCAGGTGGCAGCAGTGCACGCCATACTCTGCCTCACTCCATTCCCGGACCCTTTGGAGTTGTGGATTTAACCTCCCAACAGACTCTGAGGTTATCTAGAGGCCCTGGACATGCAAGAGTTGAGGAAAGACGGGGTCATGCCCCCCCCCTCCCCGAGGCACAGGAACCCCTTCCATCTCAGAGGAACGAGGGGCCTGTGGCCCTGGCTCCCTTCCTAGCCCCACCTCTGTAGAAGCTGCTGGGGCAGTAGCTGGGCTGGAGGGACAGACTGGGTGCTACTAGGGTGAGCCTCAGGGTCTAGGCGCCCTGAGATGCTCACACTGACCAGGCCCACTGATTCTCAGATGTCAACCAGAGAGGACCCTTCCTGGAGCCCAAGGAGGCAGGGAGTGTAGAGGGAGAGAAGAGGAGCCAGGACCTGGCTGGCTCCTCCACTTCTCCTGCCTGGTTACCCACCCAGGGCTCAGCACCGGGTGGTGTTAAAGGCTCTGGCACTGGCCCCCCATGGGCTGAGCTGAGCTGGGCCCCAGAGCTACCCCCACCCCACACACACCTGTGGAGCACACCTTCCCTCCTCCCCATAGAGGGCGGTGTCCAGGAGGGTTTATGGATGCTCTCAACATATTGTGCCCTCCTCTGCCCTGCCTTGTCCCCCTGCATGACCCCTCATCAATAAGGCTGCACCAACTTCCTCATAATCCACTACAGCTCCACACCCCTCTCATTTGTCTCCATCATTGGGGGTGGAGGTGCCCTGACTTGCTAATGTCTACATGCACCCCACTCTGGGCTCCAGTCACAGGGGCCAGCCCAGGAAGGGCTCAAGGAACCTGCTTTCTGGGTGTGCAAGGTCCTTGGGTCCTGGCCATCTGAACCCCCTCTGAGAGCCTAGATCCAAACCCATAAGCCTTTACATAGAGTCCCTTAGAGATGGGGCAGCCTGTTGCCCTGGAAACACTCCTCTTGTTTCCTGTCCATGACCAGGGACTGCCTTATGCTGATCTGAATGACCCTGGGGACTAGGGCACTCATGGATGGTTGGGGAAAGCAGCTGGGACCTTGGCTCCTATGCAGGGCTTGGTGAGATGGATAATAAACAGGTGTGTCAATAAACAAGGTATTTTCAGGCTCTGGAGGAAACAAACCAGGACTGCATGGGAATAAAAATGGAGGGGGCAGCTTCTGATGGCGATCAAGGAAGGAGGGCAACTTCAGCACTGGCTGAGACCTGAATGTCAAGAGTTGCTGGCCATGCAGGGATCTGGGACAGAAGGGTTCCAGATGAGGGAAAACAAAAACAAAAACAAAAACAAACAAAAAAAAACCACAGCAAAAGCAAAGTTCCAGAAGCTTCTTGGGGAAACAGCAGGAAGCTGATGTGGCAGGAGGGGAGCGGCATGGGCAAGGAAATCCCAGGGCGGAGGGGAGGGCCTGGCCTCACTGGGTGGAGGGGCCAGAAAGGACAGCAGGGGCAGATGTGGGAATGAATGAATGAAGAAATGAACAAGGCCTGGGACCAGGCCTTTCCATCAGCCTAGCCCTTGCCCTGAGGTCTTTCTTGGTCCACTTGACAAATGGGGAAAACCCACCACTCCCTGCTCTGGCGGAGGCTTGGCCCACAGAGCAATTGAGGGCCTGGCAGGGCTCAGCTTTCCAACCTGAGACAGGGCGGAGCCAGCCCACCTCTGCTGATACTCTCAGCCCCTGTGGGGGGTGGCGGGGGATGGCCCAGGCAGGCTAAGGAGAGTTGGGTCCCAGCAAGAGGTCTCTTTGACTTCCTGGCCCAGCCCAGAGCCGTCTCTCAGGCCCAAGACTGCCTTGCCAGGCCCTGACCTCCACCCCGGACAGGAACCATTTATCTCCATCAGCTGCTCCCAGCAGCCAGGCTCTCGGCTAGCAGGTCCTATCTCCATTCCATGAGGCTGACACTGGGCAGCCCTTCCTCCACTCTCAGTCTCATTGGCTGGACTCCCTAGAAGGAGGCCAAATCAGGCAGCCCCTACACAGTCTGCAGGGGCTTCAAGGAGCGACCCCTTCCCTCCAAGCCCCCAGAAGACCCAGCTTCTAACACCTCAGGGTTAATCCACCCCCAGACCTCTGCAAGTGCCCACTGCAGGCCCACCATGTGTTGGGCACTGGGCTCAGCATGGTGAACAAGGTCAGGGTTCCACCACCACCCACACAGAGCTATATTCTCCCGGCCAGGAGGGACTTGGTTCCCCAGGCCCAGCCACATGAGCAGTGCAGGCTCAGGGAGCCTCAGACCTGTCTCAAGCCCAAGGGCCAGTGGCCATGGGCCTCCATGAGAGGCCACTGCCCTGCCCTGGAGGGGGAGAATGGGGGTGTCCTCAAAATCTGCCTCTGAGAATAACAGCATGCCATACATGCTGATATGGGCCTATCTTCACCTGCCCCAGGTGACAGGCTACAGGCACCAAGCTGAGTGTGGGAATCTGAGAGACCAGATGTGGCCAAGCGTGTGTGAGGACATGGCTGCAAAGGACACGTGCGCAATGGGCCAGTCTCCACCAGGGCAGGGATAGTCCCTGTTGTCTCCGTGAGCTGACATGCATGCCCGTCGAGGTGTGATCATTCCAGGCTCGTGGGGGATGGGTCATGACTTGTCTTCTTTGATTGGAGGAGAGCCCTGAGCTCAGGGAATCTGTCCTGTCCCTCTTGGTCCTGCCCAGGTCCAGAGGCCTGGGTCTGCCTAGACAGCTCACTGTGCAGCAGAGATGGGGTAGGGGTGGGAGGCCTTTCTCCTCGCTCACCAAGGGCACAGGGGTACCCTGAAGCGATAGTTTCCTCTTCCCTCCTCCCATCTCACTAGGGCAGCTGCCCTTCTTCCTGGGTTTCCACCCACAGGCCCAGGACAGGCCCTTGAGCCCCTAATCCCTGCCCTCCCATCAGCGTCTGCGCCTTTCTCCCCAACCTTATCTGCCTCCTGCAGCCATAGTCGACTCCCCTGTGGCCCGGGCTCCCCCTCCCTCCAGCCTCCCCGAAGGTCAGGTTAGTGTGTCCTCTCCCTACTGTTTCCTCCCCTCCCTCTTGCTCTCCTCCCTTCACCTTCCTCCTCTTTTCTCTCTCCTCCTCCCCACCCCGAGTCAACCTACCCTCCTATCTCCCTGTCTCCTTCTTTTCTTCCTCCCCCTGCTTCCCCTGCTTCTTTCCCTTTCCTGCCTTTCCTTCCTTCATCCTCTCCTCCCCAGTCCTCCCTAGGGGAGAGGAAGGATTTGCAGGGGGGGGCAGCCACTGCACTCAGTCACCCCAGGTCAGCCTAAGAAGCCCCGGCACAAAGACTCCTTTGGTTGCTTTCTTCTAAACCAGAATATAATCATGAGCAAGTGAGGGAGAAACAGCTAATTACACCCAACAAAGAGAGGCCCCCAGACTGTTTTATGGTGAAGATGAGAAGGTATAGGAAGGGGCACATTTACCCAGCAAATGTGGGCTGGGACCCAAAGGGTTTGTGTCTGGCCTGGCAGCCTGAATGAGTTCCCTCACAGCTGGAGCCCTCAGCAAGGATTCAGGAGGAAGCTTTGTCTTTCAGGTCAGGAGAGTAAAAGGAACATCTTCCCTCACCCATTGCAAGAGTCATGACTGATACCCCTATAACAAAAGACAGATTGACAGAAAAGCAGAACACATTGATTTCACCAAAGTTTTAAGTGACTGGGGAGCCTGAGGAAATGAAGATCCAAGGGCCTGGGAAAACAGAATATTTTTATGCTAAGTCTGATGAAAGAAGTTGTGGAAAAATGCTTAAAGCAAAAGGGCATTGCCTAATGCTAATACGCTGGGAGCAAAGCTTCAGCAAGACTCATTTGTTCAGGTTTCTTCCTGGGTCTCTGCATGATAGAGGTGCCCCCGCCCCTGCCCAGGGCCAGAACCCCTGTCTCATGAGGATCTGTACAAGAGAAGGGAGGAGGTCAGAAAGTGACCTTTCTAGGTTTTATGGTTTGCTTGGCCAGGAGAGGGGTTCTAGTTCCTATGACCACTTTCCGGGAGAAAAAGGAGTGGAAAAAAAGGAGGGCTGGAGAAGGGCAGAGTGACCTGCAAGGTGCCACATTCTGGAGTCATGTTTCTTTCTCTCTCCCTTCCTTCCTTCCTTCCTTCCTTCCTTCCTTCCTTCCTTCCTTCCTTCCTTCCTTCCTTCCTTCCTTCTTTCTTTCTTTCTTTCTTTCTTTCTTTCTTTCTTTCTTTCTTTCTTTCCCTCTTTCTCTCTCTCTCTCTCTCTCTCTCTCTCTTTCCTTCTTTCCTTTTTAGATGGAGTTTCGCTCTTGTCCAGGCTGGAGTGCAATGGTGCTATCTCGGCTCACCGCAACCTCCGCCTCCTGGGTTCAAGCAATTCTCCTGCCTCAGCCTCCCGAGTAGCTGGGATTACAGGCATGTGCCACCACACCTGGCTAATTTTGTATTTTTAGTTGGATTTCTTCATGTTGGCCAGGCTGTCTTGAACTCCTGACCTCAGGTGATCCTCCTGCCTCGGCCTCCCAAAGTGCTGGGATTACAGGCGTGAGCCACCACATCTGACTGGAGTCATGTTTCTTGAACCCCAACAATACTGTGCACTGAATACCACACACCACACACCGTGGAGCATCCCAGTGCCAGGGGCCACCATGCAGCTTTCTTTCTTGGCCTCAGGTCTTCAATCGTCCCATCTGTACCAGGGTGTGGGGTGCAGACCCAGCCTAGTTGGTGACCTGACCAAGATCCATTGCTGCCACAGCTACTTTCTACCTGGGAGCTCCCCAGTAAGTCACTTAAACTCCCAAAGCCTTACTTTCCTCATCGCTCAATGGGGTCATGGGGCATGCCTCTGCCACAGGGCATGTGAAGACTTCAGCAGTGGCCTGGTATACCAGACATTGCCCATAGGAGTCAGGACCAGAGAGTATCACTGTTGAAAGCAGCAAGATGAACCTAGGTTAGCAGTGAGCAGAAAGGACAATGACATTCCACCTCCACCAAAAAAAAGAGATGCAGCTTGGTTTTACCCCTGACCTTGCAAACACAGCCAGGGAAACTGAAGAGGCTCCAGCAGTCTGGGTGTGACTTGAGAAGTGTGCTCCCTCCCTGAGGAGCTCATTCCTTGTGTTCAAGAGGAGGGAGAAATGAGGGATGTGTGGGCAGGGGACAGAAAGACTGGAAAGACTGTGATAACAACCAACTTCAACCACGGTGTGAAAGCTCCAGCACATAAGAGGTACTCAGTGAGGGCTCATTGTCCTCTGAGTTCTGTCTCCTCCAGGAGGTGCCTTCCCTGTGCCCCACCTCTTCTCCAGTTCCTGGGATCAGCTTGGGGCAGGTGAGAGTCCAGGTGTTGCCTGGCACAGGGTGTCAGAGGAGGGGAGATGATGCCTGAGTGGGAGACTTGCTCAGAGTGTCTGCCCCAGGGGCTCCCCCAGGGTGACTGACACCCCCACAGACACACAGACTGATGGATAGAGATGGACAGCCTCCACTTCTCTGGCCAGGCCTGAAGCTGGCAAGCTCCTACCCCTCCAGCCCTGTCCTGAGGGTGCCTCAGCCCCTGCTGTGTCCAGGGATATCTCAGAGAGGTGTGGCTGGCATGGTCTGTTGAGGTTTGATCATGGAGGCCTCGAATATCAGGCCCAGGACAGGCATAGTAATAACAGCTGTTGGCTGTAGCTGGAAGCACAGTCAGCCAGTACGGATGTGTGTGTGGGAGATGGTGATGTGTGTTTGTGTGTGTGTGCATGTATGCATGCATGGCTGGCTACGTGGGATGTGGGATGTGACTGTGCTAGTGTGTTATACGTGTGGAAACACAAGGGTGTGTGTGTGTTTGTGTGTGTGTATGCGTGTGTGGGTGGGTGCATGCACTCCTCTCCTGCTGCCCTGGCATCCCAGGGAAGCACACCCGCACTGCTGTACTCCCAGGTACACAGGCAGGTGGCCACTGAAGGTCTGAGCCATCCCAGCTGTCCACCTGCCCACCAGCTTACCCACCTCTGCCAATAGGCCATGCAGGCAATGAACACATCAGGTAATTAAACAGAAGATCAACTCAACTTAACTTGGAGGAAAGCAGCCGTGCCTAGTGGAGAGGAGAGACAGGGCTTCAGGAGGCTGAGCCTGAGCAGGGAGTGGGTGGGGAACTGGCAGGGAAAGATGGGAGGGGGTGGCGCTGGAGTAGGATGTGCCATGCACCCTGCAGAGGGGAGCAGAAGCCGAAAGGAGAGGAAAGGAACTATGAGGACCAAGGCCACTGACCAAGGGGGCGAGGGGACTGGCTGGTGGCACAGAGAATAGGAAAGATGTAAGGAAGAACCAAGGCCAGCAAGAGGACAAGCTTGTGTCTCATCAGCTTCCCAGGAGTTCTCTCCTGGTGGGACAGGGGCCAGCGGTCAGGATGGGTCTATCACCCAGCTTCCCAGACGGCTCACAACCTCTTCAATGGTCCTGCTAGCCCCTAGCATGTGCACAGAACTTGCCCCTGTTGGCTCTGTAGGGCATGGCCCAGGAGGATCTTTGACCATGCCCCATTGTTCACCGGCAGAACTGGCCCCAGGTGTGAAGGCCCCATCACTGGAAGGTCATCCATTCATTCAATGAACACGCACCAAGAGCGCTAGAGCACCAGCTCAGGGTCTGACATGGGCTGACTCCAGGAGGAATCACACACTGGCCACCCTCAAGGGGGCAGAGTGTGCCTGGGGAGAACATGCAGACACAGACAGATATCCTACAGCAGAGGAGGGGACAGTGGCGGACCACAGAAGGCTTCTCTGTGACCCCTGAGCTACAGCTTAAAGAATAAGGGCAGCTAACCTGGTAAGGAGGAGCGCTTGGTGCAGAAGGCCAGGGAGGAAAGGCACTCAGGCCCTGGGGAGGGCGGCAGCGTAGGCAGAGAACCTACGAGAATATCCCCCAGAGATGGCATCTTGTCTGTGGGGACAAGAGAGGCCAGCGTCCATGGGGCCGCCAGGGCCTCGGGAGCAAGGGTGGGCTGGGCAGGGGCTAGCATGAGACAGCTTTGGCACTGAGGAGGTGGAGAACAGAGAGGACACCACAGGAGTTTAGGCAAGAGGGATACATGGACAGGCAGAGCTGGAGGCCACATGAGGAATGGGGGTGGTTTGGGGTGGGGGCAGATGACATAGAGCTGTGGGAGATGGAGGGTTGGTGCAGTGAAGATGGCATAAAGACAGAGCACAGGGTGCCTTGGCATGAACATGGATATGTAATCTTAGTTAAGCCCCTGCCTCAGTTTCCCCTTCTGTACCATGAAGGGCTCCCCCTCACTCACGGACACTGGGAATCCTGTGGTAAACAGGACAGCCTGGTTCCTGCCTCTGGGCTCACAGCCTAGGCGGAGGTGAGACAGGAAGAGAATTAACTCTCTCAAGGAGTTAACCAAGGAAGGGGAGTTGAGGCACCTGTGGAGGTTCAGCAGAGGCCGGGCCATGCTCGGGTGCTCACTCTCAGTTGTCCTTGGGGAACCCCTGACCCCATGATCATGTGTTGGGAACAGTCACATGCCTCCCCCTTGACGTAGGCCTGGCCAATCAATCAGCTTCCTTCATCTCCAGGCCCACGGTGATTTTCCAGGACAGGCATGTGGCTGACTCAAGGCTGGGGCTCCAGCTGGGGGATCAGGGAATGAGGTGCCTTGAGGAGCAGAACCGGGGAGGCCTGGCTGGGCATGGAGCTCACATTCAGGTAAGTATGACAGGCAAGAGGCCAAGTCACGGTAATAACGTTTGAGCACCTGTACCCAGCCATACCTGAAGTTCTCAGACCTGGATTTTTAAATTACTTGTGCCAATAAATTCCATTTTGTGACTGAAGTAACTTGAGTCTTGGTCTTTCCCTCCTGACTCATGGCCTGAGGGGAGAGAGTGCTTCCCAAGCATTGAAAACAGCATGGGCAGAGGCCCCAGCCTGAAAACAGCTCCATGCTGCTGAGGAATTGGAAGTAGCTGCTGGGGCAGGGAGGGTAAATGGTGGCGGGCCAGGAACTTCCAGAGCAGCTGCCTTGGCCAGAGATGAGGGGGTCTGTGGAGTGAGTGGATGAGGGGCTGGCTGAGCAAGAGGGGATTGTGTGAGCAGGGAGTGAGTGGGGCCAGCAGAAAACGAAGGGGGCAGCCAGCACAGGGTTCCATCCTGGGACCAGGAGGACGTCTAGGAGATCTTAGGAAGAACAGAGCCTTGAAGAGGCTAATCCTAGAGGCAAAAAAGGGAGTACAAGAGTAGGCCCAGGACAGAGACCCAGGTAGCAGCCAGACATGGAGCTAGGGGAGGGCAGTGGGGTCTGGAGAAGCAGCTCACCTCACCCATCATGGAATCTGCCCAGTAGGGTCTTTGGTGATCTTGGCCTGAGCCAGTTCTGGTGTGTGGAAGGGTCACAGCCAGGGCTGGCCAGGAGGAAGAATGGGATAAGTATGGATGAGGCTGAGGACACCAGGGCTCGGCAGAGGAGGCTGGGAGGCTCGAACAGCACACTACGGGCACAGACATGGGCTCTGCAGACTCTCTGGAGAGTCCCTCCTCACCTCTCCTGCCAGGGCTGGGGACAGGAGGCAGAGGACCAGGCAGGAGGGAGCAGGAAATCCTAAAAGAAGGGTCAGGAGACTCAGGGGAGCATGAAGCTTGGAGGAGGAGCCAGGCCGGGGAGAGGGACTGGGGTTGCAGGGCAGAAAGAGCTTTTGAGGCTCCAGGGAGAAAGCGGCATTCCAACTGAGGCCACAGCAAGAGCAGAAGCACAGAATGAGTTGAAGTGGGACTGGGTCAGGGGACTGATGAGAGAGGAGGCCCAGGGGTCGGCCTGACGGCAGGCCCAGGAGACCCCCCAAAAGGCAAGGGGGATCCAGAGGGCACTCTGCCATGCCCTGTGGCCAGTTTCAGTCACTCCGCTGGCCTCCAGCTTCTCTCTTCTGTGAAATGAGGGTGCCCTGCGACTCCTGCGGGGAGGGACAGGACACCCAAGCCCCTCCCTAAATCAATGCTTCCTCACCCCTCCCCACCCCACCGGGTGGCTAAAAATAAAAGCAACGATAATTTCCCTAAATGAAACCTCCACTTAAACACTTAAAAAGCAATAAAAACTCAATTTTCTTTCTCTCAATTATTTTACTTATTCCATTTTCCAAAAGGTTCACCCTGTTATGAAGATGTATTTTTCCCCATCAGCAGCAACGTTCTCCGCCATTACTCAAACTGACTCAGCCTCCCCCTGCCAGGAGGGTCGCCTGGTCTCCGCGGCAACCGAGTGCCTTAGGATTGTGACTTCACCACTGCTGCCTTCGTTAGTGGGGACACTCCAAGGGGGCAGTATCTGCCTCCCTCTAGCCCTTGTCTTGGTTTCCCAACCTCCCAGCACCATCCCTAGGCCTCCTGCCTCCAAGCCTCTCCCACCAGCCTCTGCACGTGCCTGCTGGCCCCTCTGAGATGTATAGAGGGAGATAAAGTTCCACCGGCCTCAGGGCAGCATACGGCCTGGTTCGGGAGCAGGCCCAGTGCTTCAATCACCCAGTCCTGACACTGTAAAAATTAGGTTTTCCGATGTCATTAGTGCTTTGTGATCGGCTCCATTTGTATCGTGCCAGCCCTGTTGCCTCATCTCTGCTAATTGTTTTTACTCAGTCCTTTCATTTTTAAACCGCTGTCTTGCTGGTTTTTAATTTTTAATTATTGCTGCCTCCCCTTCCATCCTAATTGGTCCAGGCCCCTATTGAGGCTCCCTGTGCCTGTGGCTGTGACCAGTTCCCTCCTGGTAGCCAAGGCTTGCCCACTGCCTGCCCCCAGTCTGTCCGAGTTGGTCACAGCCTTACTCCAGAGGCAGGCCATACATCTGGCCCCTGGTGCAGCAAAGGCATCATGATCCAAGTTCATGCTCCAAACACACATTGGTCACTGACTGTACAGGGTGCAGTGATCCTTGGGGGATGTGAATAACCAGACCCACCTGAGTGCTGCCTTTGTTCTGTTGTGGGAGGGCTGCCTGTGTTAGGCAGGGGCACTGGGAGGTGGGGGATCACAGCCACCTCCCAACCACCTGCCCCTCCAGCTCTGCTTTCCTCATGGCCTTGGGCCTCTGCAATGTACTATAATAGGACACCAGCCTCCTCCCCTACTGCTCCTAGCCCAGAGGTCACTTGCAGCCTCCCCTCCAAGCCTTTGCTCACACCGGTGACCCTAGGGTTGCAGTTTCTCCTCCTGGCTCTGCTGAATCCTGCTCAGTGCTCTCTGACTGTTTGAATTGGCTTGTCCACTTGTCCATCCCTCTGTCCATCATCCTCTCATTCATCTGTTCATCCCTCTGTCCTCCTGCCTGTGCTTATCAGCCTGTCTATGAGTCTCCTAGTCGGATTTTTTGCCACAAGTCCCTCTTTGCATCTGCCCTGACCTCAGTCCTTCCCATGTGTCTGCCTTGAAACCTCTGGTTTTCCCTTCTGCGAAGGCCCCTCCTGTATTTTATTTGGTCACAAACAACCAGCCAAGGCCAACTTCCTGAGAAGTTTCAAAATTAAACTTGACCCTCATTTGCCCCAGCTTATGTCACACACATTCCTGCCTCCAGGCCTTTACACTCAGCAGGCATCTCTGCCAGATGTGCCCTCTCTTCCCCTTGATCCATGCAACGACCACAGGCCCCCCCAACCTGGAGTCAGAGGCCTGGGCTCTGTTCTGGGTTCTGCCTCTCTCCTGCAGAGTGACTGGGGCAAGATCTTCCCTTCTCTGAGCTCCCACTTTTCTCATCTGTGAATGGGAACAAACCACAGGTGGTCTGATATGTTCGGTGACTGAAGACATGAGAGAAGAAATGAATGTCTCAGCCCCACTTGGCCTCTACTGAATGCAGCCCCAGGCGCTAATGGGCTTCTCATTCAGAAGCACCTGGACTTCAAAGGAGGATCTGGAGGAGGCCAGGCATCACTAATGAAATTGCAGGCACAGAAGAGTTGGGAATCCGCGGGAACGGGCTGTCTTCCTGGTGCCCCTGCTACCGGCTCTCGCAGCAGCCCCAGACGACTCAGGCTCCTGGTACTAACCGCCTGTCTACCTGATGTGTTCTCCGCCACCCCCGTGCCCCGTCCCCCGTCCCTGCGTGCCCGATGTTGGCACCCTGCGGGCCCGGGGCTGCCGTGCCAGCGTCGCAGAGGAAAGCAGGGCCACCTGGACGGGTGCACATGCGCGGAGCAGCCGCCTGGCCCCGCCGCAGCAGCCGGCGCCCCCCGCCGCCGCCCGCGCCCCAAACGCAGAGAAAAGCAAACAGAGACGTATTGGTTTCTGCTCTATTAGAGGCGCAGGAGGGGGGAAATCAATGTTTAGTAAATGGGAAAAGAGAAAATCGTTCAGGAAAGACAGTCTATTTCCAAGCCGGAGAGGGGTTAGTAAACAGCACAGGCCATTGCGGAGGAAGCACCGCGGGCCATAAAACTCCCCCAGCCGAGGAATGTTCACTTAGCGAGCCCTGAGCCGGCCCGAACACAGTGATACTGGAAGCCCCAAGGAAAGGGTGAGGAAAGGACCTGGCATGTCCTTTTAAAGCCGCACCCAGGCACTGTGCATTGACTACACCGCTCCCCCTTAATCCCTTCCATGGCTCACCATTGCCTGGGTTGAATCTGAGTCCCCTACCCGCCTGCAGGGGCCTGCATGGTGGGGCAGGGACAGTTGGCCTCTCTCTCAGTGCCCCATCCCATGGCTCTAGCCTCCCTGATTGGCTGGACTTGGCTGTTCCCAGGATGGTCAGGGCTGGCTTCCCGGAGGAAGAAGTGTTTGAGCTGGGCCTTGAATCTTGTGGAGGAGTTCTCCAGGTCAAAAAGGGAAGGAATGTTGATTTAGGGTAGGAAACAGCCTATCCAAGGGGCAGCGGTACTTGGGAGGAGACCACAGTCTCTAAAGGGGTGGAGTTCAGGAAGGGATGGGGGAAATTTTATTAGGGAGGGAGTTGATGAATTGCCGCTGTGGCTGAGGGAGGGGAAGAGGCTAGGGATGGAGAAGTGGAATTGAGATGGGGATTGGCTTCCAGGAAGTTGGAGGTGGCTTAGTCTACTCCCTATCCAGGCTGCACTGCTCCCAAAAGACCCAGAAAAAAATAGCGCATCAGAGAGGGACTGTCTGACCCTCCAGGACGCTGCAGATGGGATGACTTAAGGCAGAACATTTTCTGCTCTGGGCCCACATCTGCTGCTAGACAGTTAGAATCCATCCCTTGAGACAGCTGGGATGACCCCTCCAGCACCTCACCCATCCCTACTGGGCCCTTGTGGCTGGCATTCCATTGTTTCAGAGAGGAAGGATCAGCCAGCTACGTGGGACAGAGTGTTGTCCTCTCCATCAAGGCCCAGCGGGGCATGCCAGGAAGTATTGAATTTTAGTTCACGATGGATAGCACGACTGGAGTCTCCTTTACAAATGAATTATACTCTGTGTACTGTTTGTGCATGCATGTGTTCAAGCATGTGTGTATGTGCCAGGTTGGGGGGTGTGGATTTGTGGCCTGTTCCCGTGATGGGCATGTCCCATGGGTAGGCTTGAGTGTGTAGGAGTTTGTGCTTGGACAGGAAGAGGCAGCTAGTATGCAGGCAGCTTTTATAAGAAGTTTGATAGAGAAAAAAAGATCTTTATGGGTGAGAATCCAGAGAGGGGGATGTAGGGAAAGGCAGAGGCTTTATTATTGCTGTTGGTGTTACTGTTGTGTTGGTACAAGGCCCTGTCCACTGCACTAAGTTCCTTCCAGGTGAGCCTTTTAGCCTCTGGACAGCATGTGAGGTCAGCTCTGTTATTTCCTCATCTGCTGAGAAAATGAACATTCAGAGAGGTGAGGTGAGCTATCTGAGGTCATACAGCTAGAGCTTGGATCTGGGACTCTGGAACATGGCTGGGCCTGAGATGATTTTCCTAATGAGATGGACCTGAAAGAGAGCTGGTAGAGGGCAGAGGTTGAGGGACAGGGGCGTGCTGAGTCTCCCCAGGGAAGAGCACTGAAATCTTATTTGCTCTGGAGAGGAAAAGAGGCTGGAGAGGGAATGTGGCCAGGCAAGTGGCCCAGCAGAGGGACCTGCCTTTGAAGCAGTCAGGGGAACCAGTTGGACCCCTATCCCCTCCCTGGGACATGACAGCTCCACCTCCCACTCAGAATGACTGCTTCCATTCCTCCTCTTTAGGCCTCTGCTTTACCACCTGTACAGCAGGGCATCTGGACTGGGTTAGCAGGTGGCAGGCTTCTGGGAGTCTCTAGGCTTTGATCTTCTGGAGCCCTATGTTGGACAAATGCACAGGTTTGTGGATACACATTTTTGTCTGGAGTGTGTGCTCAGAGTAAAGCACAAGGCAAAATGGGGGTACAAAGGTATGCAGGCATATGCTGTGTGATCAGTGGGGTAGGGAGTATGTTCGCACTGGGTAGGGGGGTGTCCCAAGGGTCTGCTTGGTAAGTTCAGTCCAGGGTGAGAGGGGAGAGTAAGTGTAGGTATGAGCAGTAGATTGGGGTAGGCCAGGCTTGTGCCTGGGGTCTAGGAGTGGAGGGGTTGGCATGGGGTCCAGGTGCAGGAAGAGGGGACAGAAGAGGCCCGTGGATGTCAGCACTTGAATTTCCACCTGCCATGGCCCATTCCCATCCTTGCACTCACTCTGGCCCCACTGCTAGGGGCAGGCACAAAGAAAATGACTTTCTCCAGTTAAGGTCAAGCAGGAGATGGAGATGGTGAGAAGGGAACTTCAAGGTGAAATCTGTCAGTATGGCCCCTGGGCTGGCCAAGAGAGGAGCTCAGAGAGGGGAGGGGGCTAAAAGGAGGAGGTTCAGAGCCTCTGGGGTTTGGGAGCCTGAGAGAAGGAGGGATGGGGGAAGACCACCTTGGGGGCCAAGTTGCAGGGAGACGAGGATGACTCAGGGACATCAGGGATGGATGAACACGTTGAGGAGAATGCAGGCTTTGAATGAGGAAGGGGCTTCCAGGCCTGGTCCCTGTGAGACCCTTGGGGAGTCACCACTACAAGCACCTCCTGAGTCCTAGAGTTATCTTCAGCATGGGCATACAAAGGTGGCTGGATATGGGTTGCAGGTTCAGGGAAGCCCAAGTGTTGAGAGGAGGCCAGGGCTAGACCTTGGCCTTGACTGCCAGTAGAAAATCAAACACTGCCAGCCACAGAGATGCTGAGCAGGAAGGTAGCTGGGGGGTTCCTGGCACCAGAGGCAGCTCCCTTCCCACCTTGAAGAAGGCAAGCATCTTTCAGACCAGAAGCCTGGTGCCAGGTGGGCACCTTCACCAGAGGAGGTGTTGCCAGGCAGGGGCTCAGGCCACAGTACACTTGGGCTCACTTGCTGATGGAAGAGCAGGTACCAGAGTGAAGGCCATTCTGGGGTCATGCTGGGGCCTATTCAACCGAGCAACTTCAGTGCCCTGTCCTGCCATGGTTTGAGGTCAAGCAGGACTGGGCAGCAGTCTCAGGATGAGGGAGCAGCTGGATGAGTGGGGGCAGGTGCTCCTGGGCCTGGTGAGGAGGTGCCCTTGCTGCAGGAACCCCTTTCACCTCCAGCAGGAGCCAGGTCAGGCCCTGTCCAGCTACCAAGCCCTTGCTGCACCCAGGTCATCTGCCCATCTATGGCAAGTGTGCCATAGATGACCCTGCTGAGACTCCCTTAAGAACAGGAATAGGCACCCAGCATAGCTAGCCTGGAGCATCCCTCCTCCCCATGGCTGTGGTGGGCAAGCAAAGGGCCTGGAGGCTGTTGCTGGGAGTGGGATGCCTTTTTAGTGTATTTTGCTCATTGAAGAAACAAATGGGTCCCCCAACCAGAACCTCTAGAAAAATAGCTGCAGCTTCACAATTGCTCTGGCCCCTCCAAGGGGGCAGCCTGGGAGTACAGGTTGTGTGTGGTGCAGTGGCAGGGGAGGCGAGAGGTGTGTATTTTCTGCCACTCCAGCCCTTATTAGCCAGCCCTCCCAGGGGATCCTATCTGTTTCCTTAGGCTTGATATCCCTCATTCTTTGAGTGTCTTCCCTGCCCCAGTTCAACCCTACAGGCCCAGGAGTACTGGGTTGCTGACTGT
The DNA here is from genome assembly GCF_003255815.1 of Theropithecus gelada. Classification (NCBI taxonomy): domain Eukaryota; kingdom Metazoa; phylum Chordata; class Mammalia; order Primates; family Cercopithecidae; genus Theropithecus; species Theropithecus gelada. Next base: position 89,660,542 of record NC_037669.1, read on the forward strand.
ATTCCTGGCCTAGGCCTTCAGGTATGTGGGTCTGGGGTCTGAATCAGACTCCAGTGAGAAATGCCACCCACCGGGGAAACATCACTGTGGACGTGGTCCATCTGCCAGGCAGTCAGGGGCCCTGTCCATCCATCAGTCTCTCTTTCCACTGCCCTGACTGAGGCAGCCTTGGAAAATCTCCCTAACTTTCTTGGTGGGAGAGTCAAGGAAGAGGGTGAGGAGGGACTAGAAGAGGAGTGTTTGCAGAGGGTAAACAGAAGGTGGAGCAAGCTGGGCTCTTATGTCAGCTGTTGGCCTCTCTCTGGGTCCCAGACTCAGGTAGAGAAGGAGGGGCCCCTGACCCTGCTGCGGGAAGGGCAGGATGGGTAGCAGCCCTCTCACCTGGTAGATGGGCCTCAGCACCACGGAGAGCTCCCACAACCCTACCAGGCCCCAGCCTGAGCCCAGCCACGTGTCTGCTGAGCCAGTGCCTGGGGTTCCTCCTGCTGAGTCTCATGGCTATGCTGCCCACAATAGGTGGGGCCCCATCTTTCCTGTGTTTCCCCTACATTGGCCTGGACAGGCCAAGACCTCAGGAAGGACCAGTGTGTTTGCTGATTGACTGAATGATGTTCTCCAGGCTACCCCTACCATGCCCCAGCAGCTCCTGGGTCCCAGGGACCATCTTCCCACACTCCACTTCCTCTCAAAGTTTTAATTTAACCAAGCCATCCTTTCTTCTCCCTGAAGAATCAACATTTTCTCTGTCTTTTGACATTTATTTTATTTTATTTTTACATGCGGCCTCTCAAAGGCTGTAATTTATGGCTAATACCATGCAATCAGAGACAATGGCTGGGTGCCTGTGAGCGAGAGCAGGCAGGCTCCCTGCCAGGTGTCCCTGCCCCCACCACCACTCTCTAGGGTGCCTGTGACTGTGAGACCTCTGGGTGCAAAGTCCATGGGCAGGGTGGGGAGGCAGGCATGAGTTAAGACCTCAAGCCCTTATGTGAGGACAAAAAGAATAGGTTCCCAGCTGCCCTGAAACAGCCCAGTGATGTGGGGGCTTCTGTGGGGAACTAGTCTGAGTGGAGGGGGAGGTGGGATGCTCAGGGGCTCCCTGCTGGGATGGCCTCAGCTGCAGAGAAACCCCCCAGCTGAGGTGCCAAGGAGGTGCCTCTTGGCCCGGACCTCCTCACTGCCCCCCTCCCCCGCCTCTGCTGTGCTGTGCCCGCATGGCTCCCGCACTGTAATCCACGGCGCTGTTACTCTGTGTCAGTGATTTAAATCCTCTGATGGAGCTGGTGACAGCTTAAATGGCTTCCATCCCCTCCTAGTACCCGCCAGGCCCTGACGAGGCCCCATGTGGGGAAGGAGGGTTAGCCAACATGGGGTTCAGACAGTATTTTGCAAGCTTGAGGGTGGCCAGGCTGTTCTTCCTTGCCCCTCTAAAGGGGAAAGAATGAAGCATTCCCTCTCTATCCCCTCACCAGTGATCAAGGAGGGAAGATAAAGCCCTCTATAAATCCCCCGGAAATGGAGTGTCTGGAGCATGCTCAATTCTACCTGCCCGCAGGTGAGAGACCCAGGGGCAAGGGCCAGGGAGCGAGGCACCCAGCAGCCCATCTCTGAAGCCCTGTGGCCTGTGACAGCTGGGAGCAGGGCAGGCCTGAAGCTCAGCTGTGCTCAGACCCCGCCCCAACCTCACCAGTCACCCCCAATTATGCTGATGCTCAAACCTCAGCCCTCCCAGGGCCTCCTTCCTCTTCTGGAGTCCTCCCCTCCATTCAGATATTTGATCTCCAGCCCAATCTCTGTTCTGCTAATGGGGTGGGGGTAGGGATATTGTACCTACGAGGAAACAAAGGTACACAGTGGCAGAGCTGGCTCAGGTCACCCAGGAGTCAGTGGCAATGCAAGCCCTGGCCCCCAGCCCCTGCCTCGTCCTGAGTTTCTTGGAGGGTGTGGGCATGTCAAGAGTGGGGCTGGCAGCAGGTCCAGAGCAGGGCACTCAGCTGGGGGCAGAGAGCAGAGCTGGCAGGTCTTGTTGCTGGATGGGGTCTCTCAGACGAGATCGGGCACGTTCAGGGCGGCATGGCCGTAAATTGGATAGGGTCATTCAATGCTGGATCAAGAGAGCCTATGAGGGCTTAGCACTGCCTGTTCCTCTGGTTCTGAGGTCCTGGACCCTCACAATACACCTACAGAAAGAGTGGTCTGCCCAATCCAGCAAGGTTCAAGTCTCTCGTGGGAGTCTCGTGTGGATGGGGCTTGGGGGTACCAGGTCTTGGCTCTGTTGGGGGATGTCAGGGACGAGACCTGGCCTTTCTGAGCCCCATGCCTTATACCACACGCATTCACGGGACATTGTTCATGACTCTATTGAGCTTAAGTCAAATGCTTTGCATCCCCAAATGCAACTGATTAATAATTACAAAGAGCAAGTCTGTCTTTAGCGTAATGTGTTTAGGAAAACTGATGCGTTTAATTTCAGGCCTCTGCTTTAATGACCTTCCCCTAGTCTGGGCAGGAATACCCAGAGGGCCCCACCCAGATGTGAAGAAGGTCGCCTGAAGAAGGGTGAGTGGAATTCAGAAGAAAGGCTCATGGGAGAGGGTAGGTATTCCAGTCAGAGGGAACCACATGAATGAAGCAGCCCCTGAGGGGGAGCCAAACTTTGCCCTGATGGCAGACAGGGAGAGAGGTGACGTGACAGAGCTCCCGCCCAGGAGGGGCAGACACAGGTCTCATGACCTCCTTGTCCTGTGTGAGGAGATAGGACCCCTTTCGCTAGAAGTGGAAACTGAGGCTCAGTGAGTTTAACTAACTTGTCCAAGGTCAGCAATTTGCAAGTGGCTGAGCTATGACTTGAGCCTGGGTCCTATTGCCGCCCTTCGGCTCCCACCTGAGCCAGGATGCAGGCTAAGCTGGGCTTGTAGCTTGCCAGCCTCCTAAACCCCTGTAAATCCCTCCTGGGAGCAGGAAGTGTCAGAGGAGTAATTAAATGATTGAGTGAGCAAGCCCAGCAACTGGAACGAGGCACTTGGCCACACCAGGTGTCCTTCCAAATAGCCACATGTCCCCAGCTGGGGGCTCCAAGGGCCTGAGCTGGTAGGAGGGGCCTGTCTCCCTGCCAGGGGTGGGAGTCAGGCTGTCAGCCGTCAGTGCAGGACCACTGGAGAGTGGGCTTAGGACTCCGTAGGGCAAATTGTTCCCCCTGAGTGACCCATTACTACATTACTGCCACCGTTCCATCCCGTGAGCTCACAACCTGAAGGAATGGACTCTGGACAGATGAATGAGTATAGTGTGAGGTCGCTGAGGTGGGGGCAGGGCCTGACTCTTGACTTCCTTTTTTTGAGCTGTCATCCTGGCTGGAGTGCAGTGGTACAGTCTCAGCTTACTGCAACTTCTGCTTCCTGGGTTCAAGCGATTCTCCTGCCTCAGCCTCCCAACTAGCTGGGACTACAGGCATGCACCACTGCACCTGGCTAATTTTTATATTTTTAGTAGAGAAGGGTTTTCACCGTGTTGTCCAGGGTGGTCTTGAACTCCTGACCTCAAGTGATCCCCCTGCCTTGGCCTCCCAAAGTGCTGGGATTACAGGTGTGAGCCACCGCACCCAGCCTTGAGGCTGACTTCTTAGGGTCCCATTTCAACTTGAGCAGGCCCCTCAGAGCCAGGTGTAGGAGTAAGACACACTGGGTTTCTTCCCACTTGCAGAAGCCCCTTGACGACTCTACACCCCCGATCCACAACCCTGACTCAGCGGCTTAGTCCAGCTCTCCTTACCTCCCACCCCAACTGCCTTAATGACTTTTTAATAAATTGAAAAATTGTTTCAATACCACATGCGATCCCGGGACATTGTTCGTGACTGCATTGAGCTTAAGTCAAACGCTTTGCGTCCCCAAATCTGACTGATTAATAATTACAAGGAGCAAGTCTGTCTTTACTGTAATGTGTTTAGGAAAACTGATGGATTTAATTTTTTTATCGGCCAAAGTAAGAAAATGTAATCTTTCTGAAAGTATCTAATACAACAATGCACCATAATTAGTTTCTCTGGAAACAGGCATAATGGAATAGAATAATAAATCACTTCTCCTCTCGTCTCTTTCCTCTGATGGAGAGAGATTTCCCTTCCATGGGGCTGGGAATGGGACAGGGAACAGAACTGGGGGAGATGTGCAGCCCTGGCTCCTCTGCGTTGAGTCTGCAGATTTGGCCCTGCCCCACCCACCAAGGAGCTCAGGGTGCAACTCCTCTATTCCCAGGCCAGACTCCAAACATTTCTTAGAAGCTGGGACCCAGGCCACAGGGTTGTGGGTGTTCCTGCCTCCCTCACCAGTCAGATCCATACCCATTGCCTTTGACATCTCCCTTCCTGGGCAACCAAGATGACATGCCTTGCGGGACTGCAGTGACAAATTATTGTTTTGGTTGAATGTTTAGGCGTCCCAAGATGAGGGAAGTACAATAGACCAGCAGAGAAGGACTCTTAATTTGTGGCGGGAATAGCTCAGTTACTAACTTTCCTGATGTGCCTTCTGTCCCTAGCTGAGGTGGCTGGGGAAAAAGGAAAGAGGGAAACATCAGAAAGAGGGGAGAGGGTGAGGGGTGGGTCCAGTACGGCCTCTAGCTTCCTTCAGGCAGCCCCCTGGGGTGGCTTACCAGACAGAGCTCAGTCTTCCTGGGCCCTGCCCCCACTGTAGGGCAGCCTTGCCTGGCAACTTCCACAGTCCTCTTCCCCTGCACCCCCATCCTGAGCCAACCCCTGAGGTGGGGGTTGTTCTTATCAGAAACTCTTGTTTACTGGGTGCTCCCCACTGTTTACCGGGTGCTCCCCACTTAGTTGCCACCCTGCCCCCGGCCTACAATCAGTAATGACAGGATAATTGTTTGTTTATTGATCCTGACCAGCCTTCTGTGGCCTAGTGATGGATGATGTGGGAAGAGCCCTACTTGCCGGGGCACAGGCACCCCAGTACCGGAAGAATCAGAGGTGGGCTTGCCTGGACCCATCCCCATCCTGACACATCACTGCCCCTCTCCTGGCCTTGGCCTGTGGTGATGGATCAAAATAAGCCCCAGATTGGGAATCTGGAGCCCTGGGGCTGAACCCCAGAATTCCAGACTGTTACTCAGAGGCCCCAGGAAGCCATCTCTCTCCTTCCCTGCAATCCCTAGCCTCGGATCTTCTCCTACAGCCCAAACCCTGGGGCTAGACCAGACTGCAGGGACCCTCAGCCAGGTTTGAATTTGGAGGATCAGCATGTGACTAGGGTGCCCCAGCTGATGCCTGATAGATGCTTGCACAGACCCGGAGGCTCATAGCCCACACCAGCCATTCCATACCCATTGCCTTTGACATCTCCTTTCCTGGGCAGCCAAGATGACCTGCCTTGCAGGACTGGAGCCCTGGATCTGAACCCCAGAATTCCAGACTGTTAACAGAGGCCTCATTCCTCTCTGTGCGTACCTCATTCACCCTCCTCCTCTGTCTTGGCCTTCTTGCTGAAGCTGGCCCGTCCTCTCCCTCTCTGCACGCTCCTGAGACAATCCCAGCTGCTTCCTGCCCCAGCCTCTCCCATTGCAACTCTCACCACACCCATGGCCAGAGCCACTGTCCAAAGCCCAGCTCAGCCCCTCCCTCCCTTTCCACAAGGCTTCCCTGGGACAGGACAGGCTCCCACGTGCTGCTGGCTCACCCAGCCTCATCTCCAGGGGCATTCTTTCCTGGAGTCCCAGAGCCTTGCCCATCTGCCTCCTGAGGAAAGGCTGTCTGGCATCTGGGAGCCGGGACCTGGAGCAGAAAGCCCAGCCTGTGATCCCAGCAGGACCGAGGAAGCCCCACCTGAACCCTCACAATCCTGCTGGACCAGGGGGCTGGAGGACATGGGTAGGTGGAGCAAGGAGTGAAGGCAGGGAGAGGAAGAGAAATCTCCACTGTTGGTGGGTGCCAAATCCACCTGATCTCTTTGCTTCCCGGCTAAAGGTAGGATTGCACCTTCCTGCCCCCTGGTGGTCATGCGGGGTGTGTGCCTGGTTCTGGCGACGAGTGGTGAGCTGAGGCAGCACTTTCAGGGCAGGGCTTTTAATCGCTGGCATGGGACCTTTAGGGGCCAGCTCTCCCTCCACCATGACAACAGTCAGTTTTCCAGAATTTGGCTGTCTGGCCAGCCGGGGCTCAGTGTGAAGATGACACAGAACAGAGCTTCAGCTGACCCATGAAGAGCACGGAGCAGGAAAAAGAGATAAACCTTCATTATTTTAAACCAGTAAGATTTTAGAGTTGTTGTCATTGCAACCTAACTGAGCCCATCCTGACTGGTATGAGGAGGAAGGATCTTCCCTGGGAGCAGCTGATATCGGAACAGGGGAGGGGTCGGATGGAAGCGACAATAGTTTATATGCCAGGGGGCCGGCTTCTCTCTCTTGTTTAGATGGCATGGCCCTTTCTCTCTCTGTGCCTTGGTCTCCCTACCACTAAGCTGCCTGTGTGTCTTTTGGGATTGTGGGAACAGTGTAAAAGTGTCTTGAGTCGGGGAAGAGTAAGCACAGGTGACTGTGGGTGGGGATGGTGATAGTGAGTCCCGGTGGGGCAGGGTGGGGTCGGGGGAGTCGCTGCTACCATAAGGGTGACAGCAGTGTGACCATGATGGGAACAGCAGCACTGAACTGCTAGAGGCAGTGTTCGCAATGGTGTTTGTGCTGGCAGTGAGGGTGCTGACAGTATCTGAGTCCCTGCCTGTCAGCCTGGCCCAGGCCCTGACTTCCACCAGAGCACAGGCGTGGCAGTGATCACAGCATTCCCAGATGGAAGGCCCCAAACATTGATTAATTACCTCTGCTGGAGCTGGCTGATTGTCCACTGATCTCTGCCCTGCCTGCCTGACCTGGGCAAGGCTTCCAGAGCAGTACTGCATGGCGTCAGGGCAGGGGTTTTCCAGATATGCCAGCCTCGTGTCCTCTTCATTAGCCTTAGATGAGCAGCCCCTCACTGCACACAACGCAGGCTCCTTCTGGGAAGCTGGGTGCTGTGCTGGGCAACTATACAAGGCATCAGATGGTGTTTTCCTGAAACTTGATGAGCACAATATGGAGTTGCCATGTGCCAGTGATGTGTGCCGGGTGCAGTCTGTGGGGGTGGGGTGCTCAGGGACGTGGCCAACGGAGTCCACCCTTGGATGCTCCTTACAGATGTCGTGGAGGTAGCCTTGGCTCCATCAGCGAAAATCTCTGCCCCTTCCATGTGGGACCTTGCACTGGCCGCTGAGGGCACCATGGATTCCGCAATGATTCCACCCTGCCTGGCCCCCTGGGAGTCCCAGTCTGAGAGAGGAGGCAGTTCCAGACTCAGACATACCCAGTGTGATGTGCTTGACATGGACATCTGAGCAAGGGCCAGGCCAGAGCAGCTCTCTGATCCTAAGAGCGTCTGCCTCCAGCCCATCTCACTCCTGATACTGATGGGCAAACTGAGGTTGGGAATGGGTGAAGCATGTCCCAGGCCATACCAGGATGAGCTTGGCCAGGGCCACATTCCTGTCTCCTGGCCGGGGCTCCTCACACCACACCCCAACTCCTCATTCTCAGCTCTATTTTTGCTGGAAGGCACAGATGAAGATTAAAAAAAAAAATTCTGTTTTGTTTTTGCTGAATAGGCACTTCTGTCATCCCAATCTGAAGGCCTTGGCTTGTCTGCTCTGCGGGGGAATATGCCTCCATTTAAAAGCAGAACTAAAAGAAAAACATCCACAGGCCCCATTTCACTGCGCCAGACACGATGAGCAAACCATGGTCGTTAACATGATAAAAGTCACTTTGTCTGGGTGTAAAATTCATTTTTCCCCATTTAGCACATGGTTCATTTGCATCATGCTGCAGTTCCCAGGCTGCGGTCTCCTCCCAAGGATGTCCCAAAATTGTTCCCATTCCCCAGGCAGGGTCTCTAAGACCTAGGCCTGGTGAGGCTGGGGCCACAGCAGCTGTTCCCTTGGCCATGAGGTTTTCTTCCTGGCAGCATCAAGGGAGACCTTGAATGCCCATATTTTCTGGCCAGGTGTGGAGGGCACTTGGTGGGAGAAATGAGTGGAGTATCTGGGCACCTCAATGCACCTCTGTTGGCCCAGTCCTTGCCCTGGTTCTGCCACACAGTACCCACAGGGGTCTCCCTGTCCAGCAGCCTGACCCAGAGTCCCATCTGCACCCCCTCAGCCCCACAGCAGGGCCTCACCCACTCCTGCCTCAGAGGGAAGGGAGTTGCCTTTCATTACCTGTGCAGTTAAGGCAGGGCTCATTTAGTTCCACCACACCAGGGCCGAGAGTTCAAATCCCATCATTACCAGTGCCAGGGCCAATAAGGGTCAAACACCAGGGCTGAAGCTGACAGCTTGAGTCCTGCTTCCCATCCTGTATTAGAATATAGCCTCAGAGCTTCCTCTCACTTGGATTTAGCTTTCCCAACTATACAGTGACCCGTTCCATGGGCCAGACTCTGAGGTCTCTTTCAACTGTATCCTTCCCTGAAAGTTGTTCAAACATTATCAACTCTTCAGCCTGAGCCTTCAGGGGGACCCAGCACCATGCGGACACCACAGCTGTGGGCCAAGTGGCAAGTGGACAGAGTGGGCAGGAAGCAGCAGGCCAAAGAAGACCCAGGGCCTCCTAGAAGGCCCCAGCCCCAGCTTTTCCCCACAGAGGCCGGGCCGGCTCCTGGAGGAGCTGGCATCAGTCTGCTGCCTCAAATGGCCCAGGTGAGGCAGCTGCTAATGCTGAGTCTGTGGATAAGATCCAGCCCCAGGGCTTTGGGAAGTGGGAGCGGAGGCCTCCTTTCTGCAGAGCTTAGCTAGCAGGCATGGGAAAAGGGGGAAGACCAGGACTTCCAGGTCCCTGCCTCTCAGCCCTGGGGGCTTAGACACAGTAAATGATAAAGCTGCCAGCTGCAATGGGCAAAGAAACAGAGACTGCCCCTCCTAGAGAGAAGGAATGTAGAGGGCCCTGGGGAGAGTGGAGGAGGCGCCAAAGAGGAGATGAGCATTGGCCCCAAGAAGGAGAGGGAGGGACCCCTTCGGTAGCATCCTTACCTGGCCCAGGGGTGGGCCTGGGGAGTGGACTCAGAACACACAATCTGGAGAAATGGATTCACAAGCAGCCTGCCCTGCCCCCTTGACTGGAGAGTCGGAGAGGCTGCGAAGGCCTGGGCAGCAGACGGGAGTCCTGCTAAAAGTAGGGAACATGTCCAGGCTACAGGGGCAGCAGAACAGGCTGCAGGCCTTTTAGAGATGATGCTGGGGTCCCCACATGACTTTTTCTGGGACAGGCAGGACCCCAGCAAGGCCATAGTCCAGCCTCAGGGCATGGTGTGAACTGTCCCTCCCCTCCAGTCTGGGCCATGGAGACTATGCCCCACACCCACAACTTACATCCTGCTGCCTGAAGAGGGGCTCCTGGCTGCTGGCCAGAGCACTGTTCTCAGGGACTCTGGAGCCCCTGGGGAGGGGCAAGGGGCCCAGCCCTGATTCGAGGGTGTGGGAGGAGCAGTGCGCATGGCGGGCAGGGCCCGGCAACAGCTGTTCACTTACTGAATCTATTTTATAATATTGCCAGAGCTTTTAAAATAATCCCATTTCGGCAGAATATTCCCAGCTAATTGGAGCTGTCTCTTTCTTATTAAACAGAAAGGTTATAAAAATGTGTGTTGAGGGTTTAAGAGCAATACCTCTCGGCTGCTCTGATTGTTATGACAAGGATAACGTACCGGAAGCCCGTGCTTGGCAGGCTGGGCGGAGCAAGCTCTGGTGGCTGGGCAGGGGCAGCGGCGGGGCAGGGGCGGGCAGAGGAGCAAGGACAGGGGCAGGGACGGGGGCAGCGGCAGGGTTGGGCTAGCACTCCTCGTGGCTCCCCACACAGCACACGCTTGAGGAATGGCAGCCTGCCCCAGAACAATTGCTCTCTAAACACTTAGGCTGCTGTGACAGGGCTGTCCATCACCCAGGCCTCTGACTGGGGGAATTCGCATAATTTACTGAGAGGCAGAGGAGAAGTGGGGAAGTGATTCCAATTAGCTGAGCCGGGAGGCAGATGAGTTCGCCAAGACCTCGGTTCTTAGGGAGGATGAATAAATACCTGCCCCTTCTCCATGAAGTGGGGCAGCCTGAGAGAGAGGGCTCTCTGCCCCCACAGTTGTTCTGGCAACTAAGGGGCAAGCTGGGCCAGGGTACCAAGAACTCCCATTCTGCAGATGAGAACATGAAGCCCACGGCTGTAAAAGGCTTTTCACAAGGTCGTCCTAGGAGAGTGGAAACCACAGTCCAGATCCTGTCAGGGGCATAAGCCTCTGCCCAGCACCCCTACCACCTCCAGTGCAGGGCATGTACCCTGATTCTGTCCTGGGAGACTCTTCACCCCCTGACCATCCTCCATCAGAACAACCCTACTTCAATCTGCCATATATTAGGGATCTGCATCCAATTTAGTTTAAAAAGAATTCCTTGTTGCTTTAAAACCAGTTTGAAATCCAGTGTCCTGAAAGGGGTAGACCCAGCTTCCATGGATCCCCTCCCTACCTGGAAGCTGCCCCTGTCGGATCAATTTACCAGACCCTCCCGGGGCCTTTCTAACAGCAGGTAAGATTCCAGACTGAGCTCAGCCACCCACCTCTGGGCCCTGTCTGTCTGTCTGTCTTGCAGTCTCTCTCTCTGAGACTCTGCTTCTACCATTGCTCACCGCAGACCACCCCACTTTCCCTATGCACCTCAGAAACAGGCAGGGTGGCCTCCACGTGCTGCCCTCCCTGCTGACCTATCACTGAAAAGGACCCTGAGCCCGGCCCTAACCTTGGGCTTGGGGCTTTGTTCCTAGCTGACTAGGGGTGTCTGGCAGGTGCCAGGCCTGGCTCATCGCCTCGGGGAGTGATGTGTGTAGGGGTGGTGGTGGCACTCCTGCCCTGCCTCCCTCTGAAGGTCTGGAGGACACCATGGGTACAGCCTTTCCATAAATGCTTTATGATTCAGCAACGGGTGAAGGCCCCAGCTGCCTCCCAGAAGCTCTGAGAGGAAGATGAGGAATTTACTGAGCCCATTTTACCTTCAAGAAGACTGAGGTGCAGTGACGTTAGCTAACAAGCTCAAGGTTACCTGGGCCCGGTGGATGCCCGCTGCCTCCCTAGCCGTGAATCAGGCCAAGGCGCTGGATGACTGTCCTTTCCACCCTGTGCGCATGGGACATTTCTCCCATGATTTGTGGCCGCAGTCTGGATCTAACCTGGCCACCCGCCTCCCAGCCTCCTGGCTTGCCTGCTCCGGTGGAAAGGGCTTTCATCATGGAGAAGCCTCATTCCTCGAAACGTAGCAGACCTTCAATGCTTCACTGGCTTTCTCTGGAGCAGATCCTACCTCGACACCTTTTACTAGTTCTCCAGTGTTCCCTTCATCTGGAATGTCCTTTTCTCCTCCACCTCCAGAAAGCCTTCCTATATTCTGGCAGCAGAAAGCAGCCCCTGTCGTCGTGCACACCAAAGTGCAGATGTTCAACTCTGCTGAGCCCCAAGGAGTCCAATAAGGGACAGGGGAGGCAGGAAGGGGGCTGGGCATAAGACCCTTGCCTCATTCATGGGGTCTGAGGCTGCTCACCTCACTGGCCATGTGTCAACAAACCTTCAACTCTCCTGCAACGCCCTCCCCAGAGGTACCTTGGTGGGGAGGCAGAGTAGAGAGGCTCAGCTAAAGCGAGATAGAGGCCCCCGAATTGTTGGATCATTAGTGAAACTCAAAGCCTGCACTGTCACCCTGGGAGCTTTTCTAATAATTTGCATGCCATGTGCATAGTTTTGCATATTGAGATAAAATGGGCTTGCTAAAAAAAAAAAGATTACAATATGCTCCTCATGAATCAACCCAGGAGGAGCTGGATCGGGAGTTGGAGCCCATCTTTGCTGCTTCCCAGCCAGGCTTAAACAAGCCACTCAGAACTACTGGAGCCTCAGTTTCTTCATCTGCCCAATGGGGCAATGGGGCTAATGCTACCTACCTGGAAAGCTGTTTTGAGAATTAGACATCCTTCTGGCCCAGTTCCTGGTAGGAAGTGGGGATGAAGGGGTTGAAGAGGAGGGAGTGGTGATGGGGGTTATTATTCTGGAGGAAACATCAGGAATTCTTACTTGAAAATCACAAGCCCCAGTGACCTGGGGCAAGCCCTTTTCCTCTGTACAGTGAACATACAGTCCCCAGAGAAGGTTGGGAACAGGGGCACTCCAGCCTGGGGTCCAGCCCCTCGGGGCCTACTTATGGGGATACTGCAGCAAGACTCAGAGAGGTCACAGTGTGGTCCCTGTGGTCCCAAGCCTCTGCCAAGAACAGGCTTAGGGGCCTGAGGGGTGAGCAGAGCCCGGGGTAAGAAGATCCTAGAGCTGTCCAGCTTTCTATGCGAGCAGCCAGACCAGCCTGAATGGGCAGCAGCTACCCTGGCATGTCCAGGAGAATGGCAGTAGTGTGTGTGCGTGTGTATTGGGAGAGGGGGCCATTGAGTGGCTGGGGCTTACAGGGAGCTCTGAATCTAATCAGAGAGATGTGGCTGGCAGGGAACAGCAGGGCAACCTGGGAGGAGGTTACATGGAGTTCTGAAGGCAGGGTTCATCTTTTTTTGTTGTTGTTTTTGTTTGTTTGTTTGAGACAGGGTTTTGCTCTTGTTGCCCAGGCTGGAGTGCAATGGTGCAATCTCGGCTCACCATAACCTCTGCCTCCCAGATTCAAGCAATTATCCTGCCTCAGCCTCTTGAGTAGCTGGGATTACAGACATGCGCTACCAAGCCCGGCTAATTTTGTATTTTTAGTAGAGACAGGGTTTCTCTATGTTGGTTAGGCTGGTCTCAAACTCCCGACCGCAAGTGATCTGCCGGCTTCAGCCTCCCAAAGTGCTGGGATTATAGGCGTGAGCCACTGCGCCCAGCCAGGGTTCATCTTATTCCCAGGGATCTGACCTGCAGGACTGGCAGGGATCACATACCAAGCCTGACCCCAGGCCCCAGCGTGATGGAGGTGATGTATGATTACATAGTCATTTATTCATTCACCAACACTTGATAATGCCTTCCACTCTGAGGGGTGAGCATGCCTGGCATATCCGCTGCCCTGGTGTTTGAGTTCTACCTTCCACTCTTGCTCCATGCCTGACTTACTGTCAGTCTTTCCTGTCCATGGCCTGCTCCCAGCCACCCCATGGCAGCCGGCTTAGATTTTCAGGTAAGACCTTGGTGGCTTGTTGCAAACTGCTGAGTCCACATGCTGATCCTCCCTGAGGTCTCTCTCAGTGAGCCTTCGCCCTCCCTCCTAGCTCTGCCTCCCTGAAGCTCCTCCTCACTCATTTAGAAATTAAGACCTCAGCAAGATGGTGCTTTGGAGCTGCCAAGCAGGGCTCAGGAAGGCCATGGCGGGCGGAGGGGAAGGGGTTCCAGCTGGTGGGAATGTAAGTAGGTAGGAGCCTCCTCACTCTCCTCTGGACTCTCACTAGTCTATGCAGGTACAGCCTCCCAAGCATCCCCTCTGGGGCCTAGAGCCCAGCAAAACTCTCTGGGAGGAGAGAGGGTTTAGTTCTGCCTTGGGGGCTCCCAGACCTGTAGGGTCTGTCTAGGCCACCAAGGGGCCCTCTGCTCTCTGCATTTGTTCTGGCACCTGCCTTGCTCTGCTGGCCTCAGTATAAGCCCCTTATCAGCAAGTGGAAAACAGACACCCAGGATGGGAACATGGGCCAGCTCTAACCATCAGACAAGGCCATGGATGGCCCCAAGCAATGACCCAGGGGGACCTGGGACCTGGTCTCTACTGCTTACTGGGTAACTTTGGGCCTACCCCAAACCTCTGAGGCTCAGTTTGCCCAACTATGGAATGGAGTAAGGGGTCCACAGAGGTCCTGTTGTCCTTTGAAAGGGATTCTGCCGCTCAGTCATCTCCAGAGTGGCCAGGATGTTTCCTGTCTGCAGATACTCAGGGCCCAGGCGGAACAGGACCCAGAATTCCGACAAGGCATAGTCATTTCTGGACTTGTACCCTGGACAGCCTCCCCTTCCCCACCCCACACCTTTGGGGCAATGATGCCCCTCCCCCAGCTAGCCCACCTGGGGGCAATGGTCCCAGGCCAGCCCCTGTCCTGTCTATCCCCCGCAACTCCCATCCCTGTCCTCAATTCCTGCCATACCACACATGGCCTGCATCTTCCATCCTGAGCAGATGCTCCTTGCATTTGCTTAACTAGGTACTACTTCATGCTAGCAGATGAGAGAGAGGAGTGTTTCCACCAAGTTTGGGGAGGGACAGCCCTGCTCACTTTGCCCCTTTGTGTGGCCTGAAGAGCCAGAACTCCCGGCCCTGCGGCCTGCCCTGCCTGGGCCCATCTCTCAACTGTGCCTCCGAGGCAGCAATGTAGCCTCCAATCCAGAATGACCTTCCACAGCAGGGGCTTACCCTTTCCCCCTTGGGTCAGCAGCATTGAAGGTTTTATGGAGGCCTGGGCTGGAAAATGCCCTCCTCCATTTGGAGTATGTTCAAGGCTGGTGGCCTGGCTTCTGGGGCAATAGATCCAGACTGAGAGGGGCTCCTCCAGCGTTTACATCCTTAGGTTACTCCAACCAGCTGGGGAGGAGCGCCACGCCTCCTTGCTCTCTGCTCCCCCACCCTAGCTCACTTCGGACCTGGAAACAGGCAGAGGTCTCAAAGGCCCCAGCTCTAGGGAGAGCAATGAAGGCTGCAGATGGGGCCATGATGCTGGGGTGGAGAGATCTACACCCGTGCTAATAGGAAAGCTGGATTGATTATTGGCTGAGAGCATCCCTTCCCCTCCCTGCCCGGTATCCAAGAAACTCAGGTGGAGGGGCCTGAGTGCCAGCACCACCCCCAGGAGGCAGGCGCCTCACCAAATGCAGCAGGGCTGCCTCTCAAGCCCTCCAGACTCCCATGACATGATGCTCCTCCTGGCCCTGCTTCCACCCCACACAGCGCCACCCTCCCCTGCAGGTTCCAAGAACCACCTAGCTTCATTCATCTTCCAGGTTCAACAAATGGAGTGCTAACTGCCCCTCACAGGAACAGCAGCCATCAGTTAAATTAAGTGATGGTAGAGCCAGGTCCTGCCTTCCCCACAGCGGCCTAGCAGAGGCTAATTCCCTAAGGAGTTGATGAGCAGAAGTCAAGAGGTGCTTTTTGCAGAAGCAAAAGACTTGAGGACTTTCCTCAGTGGCTTCCCCCACCTGTGTGCTGAAGAAGATACTTCACTGGGTCTACAGCCTTGATCTCTCCTACCATTTCACATCCATCCGTACTTAGGGCAGTCACTCAAGTGCCTTCTGTTGTTACCAACAGGAAGGTGGATGGCATGAGGTGTGGCCCTGCCCTCAGGGAGCCTCCTCTCAGGAAGCAGACCCCTCATTCCTGACACAGTGGGCAGAGCTGACTTATTCATGAGATGCATCCCTGGCCCTCTCGTTTCATTCAGCAAGTCACCAAAATCCTCTGTGCCTCAGTTTTCTCAGTTGCAAAATGAGTAAGTTAGGGACAGTTGTCTTCAGAATTACTGACAACCGGATCCCAACCTTGGGCAGGGAAGGGAACCGCCCAGGAAGCTCTCCCTGAACCCCTTTGGTGGGGGAGGCTGGTCCCGCTTCTCACCCTTCTCTGACTGGCCTCGAGGGGTAGCTATCAGAGGAGGCAATTTGCCATGGCCATTCCACTGAGGCGCTGATGGGATGTTGGGCAGTGATGGAAGGCTGCCTTGTTACAGCCTGGCTTAGCCTTCCACCGACACTCTTCGCTTCCACCTGGAGGCAGAAAAACACATCTTGTGGGGAGTTAGAGCTGCTGTCAGTGCTGGCCGGGGGCTCTGAGGAGATTTTTATTTATTTGGAAGCCATTCAGACACCTAATGCTCTTCTGAAGGGAGAATTTCTCTCTTTTATTTGTCCTCATTTTCTCCTGCCAGAGTGGGATGAAGGCCTTAGGGGAGGGGCAAACCAGCTCTGGGCCCTTGCACTACACGTATCAAGGCATGTGGGACACGGGTGGCACCAAGGGGCCTCCTCCTCCCCTGCACAGATGTTTGGGCCAGGGTCCTCTCAAAGAGGGTTCTGAGGGCTCTGAAGACCCCAGTGACTGGGACCAGGTACAGAGGATGGAACTTAGACCTTAGCCGGGAGCCTGTGTCTCTTTGCTTCCTGGAAGCCTGAGACCAGCCCTGCCCCTCCATGGGCCTCAGTTTCTGCATCTATAAAATGAGTAGGTTGATCCTGACCTCTCTGAAGAAAACTCCAGACTGTCTGGAGCAGCTGCTAGTGGCAATGGGAACAGCTGAGGCAGGGGCTTCCGGTGGGAGCAGATCCTCTAGCTGAGCAGTTGCGCCCGTCTCCATCTATTGAAGCTATTGAAGCTGGGAGGACCTGAGTTTTGTGAGAGTAGCCGAGGCAGTGAAGGTGAGGCCAAGCTTCCCTGTGCTCACACAACCAATGATCAACTTGTTTCTCCTCCTTCTCTAAGGATGAAGCCACCCAGGGTCCTGGAGCCCTGGATGCAGGAGTGAGCAGGCTGTCCTGTCCTGATACTGCCCAGCTGAGCCTTGCCCCATGCTGCCTGTGAGGCTATACCACCTCTCTCCTTGCCTCTGCCAGGAGCTCACTTATTCAGGCATACACACCCCAGGGGAGCTGTGCCTGTCCCCAGGGAAGAGGGCCAGCTCACTTCTGTCTCAGACCTTTGCTCTGACCCTCTGCCAGGGACACTCTTTTCTCCCACTTCCAGCCATCCATTTGTCCAAGCCCTTCCTACCCTTGTGTGCCAGTTTCAAGGTCCTCTTGTCCAGGAAGCCTTCCCTGATCACCTGGGCCTCCTCAGAACATTGAGGGACCACTTGCTGTTTTTCCCCGACATGGTGTAATTATGTGTGGTTTGAGGTACTCACCATGTTTTTCCTGTGTATCACATTGCCCCACCAAGTGGGGAGCTCCCAGGGGCCAAGGATCAAGCCTCTTATACTTGCTAGAACCTACTCAATTAACCAGCATCCTCCCTTGCTCAAATAATCTGAGTTCCGTGACTCTTGGGATGATGGAGGTCTAACCAGGGGGCTTCCACTGCAGTACAGGGAGGCATGGTTTCCCCATGGCCCAATGCTGGGTTATGGGCTTCCCTTCAGAGGCCAGGATGGGGACATCAAGACGCGTGGTTTGGGGGCTCTGACTGGCTTATCCTTGTTCATAGGGAGATAGATCTGGGATGATGACCCAGGTCTCCAGACTCAAAGCTCCACACTCTGATCTGCATTGACCACTGGGCAGCCTCAGGCAAGTCTCCTCCCCTTTCCGGGCCTCAGTTTCCCCTCTTTCTAATGAGGAGGTCCTATAGGTTCAGACTGTTTATAACCTGGGACTTGGCCCTAACTTTGATGTGCAGGTAGTGATAGCTTGCAATGCCTGAAAGGGTTAAACTCCAGCCCCTTCCATACATTACAGTAAATGGTACTAAACTGCCCATCCGTTGATAATGCGCCAAGGATCCTTGAAAAATTATTGACATGTCCAGAGGTAGGGTCTCTGCCTGATTGCATCTGGAGGCCACTAAGCATCTGCACCATGCTCAGACAGGGGCATTTTGGGGAGCATTGCATCCCTGGGTATCTGCAAGGAACTGATGGGCTAGCCATGGCAGCCACTGGCAGGTGCAAGTGCTGGTAGTCAGCCCACACGTGGAATGAATCCCAGCTGGGGACCCTTGGGGACCACGGAGTACAGCCCAAAGAAGGCAGAGAATAGGTATGTTAGAGTGGGCTGAAAGAGGCAGGGACAACAGAACACTGGCCAAGGCTGGAGCCAGTTCAACGGGCCCAGGTGGAGGCAGAGCTGGGTAAACAGTGCTCAGAAGGGCAAATGTTGGCTCAAGTCATGCTCACCCAAAAGAATGTCCCCTCCTCCCTTCCCTAATATGCCCATCCCAACCTATTCACCTTGCAAGACTGAGCTGGAATCCCTCCCCCTTTTCCAGGAGTATTTCCCTGTCTGTCTGCATACAGGGCCTGCCCTTCTTGGGGATGGCTGGGATGGCCGAGTCTGTTGTCTCCCCTTCGCTAAGCCCTTGCTGAGTACCAAGTCTTCCCTCAGGGTGTTAGATGCTTTGGGTCTTCAGACTATCCCTGCCACATGGGGTGTCTCCCACTATATGGATGAAGAAGTGGGCTCGCAGAGGCAAAATGATTTGTTTACACAACCTGTGATGTCTGATATCAAAGCTGACACACCTCATGCCCAGGCCAGACCACCCTTCTTGGGCACACCCCTGGGCTCCTTGACATGCCACATGCCATCAAATGATTCTTTTTTTTGTTTGTTTTTTTTGGAGACAAAGTCTTGCTCTGTTGCTCAGGCTGGAGTGCAATGATACAATCTCGGCTCACTGCACCCTCTGCCTCCCAAGTTCAAGCGATTCTCCTGCCTCAGCCTCCTGAGCAGCTGGGACCACAGGCGGCGGCCACCACACCCAGCTAATTTTTATTTTATTTTATTTTTTAATTTTTAGTAGAGAAGGGGTTTCGTCATGTTGGCCAGGCTGCTCTTGAACTCCTGATCTCAGGTGATCCACCCATCTGGGCTTCCTGTAATGATAGGGATTACAGGCATGAGCCACCATGCCTGGCCCCAAATGATTCTATATGTTAAGACTTCCTGGGCCCTCCCATGGCTAAGCACTGCTTGAGGCCTGGAGGGAGTGACAAGGACTAGGGACCTTCAGGGCTCAGCTTGACAAGAGTCCAGAGTGGGCTGGGCGTGGTGGCTCATGCCTGTAATCCCAGCACTTTGGGAGGCCAAGGTGGGTGGATCACGAGATTAGGAGTTCAAGACCATCTTGCCCAAGATGGTGAAACCCTGTCTCTACTAAAAATACAAAAATTAGCTGGGTGTGGTGGCGGGTGCTTGTAATCCCAGTTACTAAGGAGGCTGAGGCAGGAGAATTGCTTGAACCAGGGAGTTGGAGGTTGCAGTGAGCCGAGATCACGCCATTGCACTCTAGCCTGGCGACAGAGTGAGACTCCGTCTCAAAAAAAAAAAAAGAGTCCAGAGTGCAGGTGTGTTTCTGAACCCAAGGCAGAGGCCACAGCATACTACTGGCTGGGGCAGGAAGCAGAGGGACAGGACCAAGAGGAGGAGGCCCATCCAGTTGGGGGTAGTAGTATCCCAGGAAGGCTTCCTGGTATAAGTGTATTAATGGGCTCGTAAATATCTTGAGTTCAAATGGTAGAGGCAAAAGAGAGTGTTCCAGGCAGGAGGAACTGCAGGAGTAAAGTCCGAGGCAGGAGTTTTTTTCTGAATAAGGAGCTGTCCAGCCTGTTGGTAAAATGTGCGACTGGATACGAGGCAGGCTAGGGCGAGAATCTTGCCTCCACAGGCATCCTGGATGTTCCTGATGGGTTTCCTCTTCCCTCGAGTGGCACAACTGAGCCCATGGCCTGCTTGGCACATAGTAGGTTCTCCCTATGGCTTTGTCAGTCTCTTCTGACCTGCTGAGCTGGCACCTACCAGGCCCCCTGTCAGAGCCAGGGCCCTCTCTGCTTACTGCAGCTTCACCTGCCCCTGCTACCCTACGTCTTCCAGCACAGGCAACTTGGGCCAGGTGGGCAGCCCCAGGCCTTTCCTACCCAATTTACCAATGTGCCTGCCATGGAAGTCCCCCTATTCCTTGTGAAGGTTCAAATTTTTCTCCTAAGATCTTAATGTGTGGCTGTAGCCAGCCGCCAAGAGGGCCGAGGATGTTGTGAGCCTCAAAAGTTGTAATGCGTAAACACTTACCACTCGTTTACTCTTAATTACCTCCCCTCCTTATTTGTCTTCCTTTAACGGCCTGTCAACCAAAATCTCCCGCCTTTCCCTTGGCGCCAGCGGCCTCAATTAGGTGCACATCTGTGGAGGCTAGAACTGAAATGCCCAACTGCCAAAACCCACCCGCTGTTCCTAGACTGACTCCATGTGCCTGATGGCCTGGGCACTTTGGGGATAGTGCTGCTACCCTGGTGTTGGAGGGCAGGGAGGTTGGCCCTCACATTTCTCAGGCCACTGCAGAGTCTGCCTTGGGAAGTCACCCGCCCCCGACAGGGCACCCAAGAGGAATGATGTCCTTTATGCTGGTCCCCTAGGGCCACGGGCACAGGTAGTATTTGTCCAGCAAGCAGGTAAGAGAGGATATCACAGGCCAGCCCTACCTTGGGCATAAGGAAGACAGAGATGCTGGGGACAGGTCTCAGCAGGCAGGGCTGGGAGAGTGGCTGTTTAGCTCACGCTTGTCGACTCCTGGGCAGAATCCCCTGCCCCCTTGCCCTCCCATTGTGTCCAGAGGTTGGGGGGCAACTGGCTCAGTGAGGACCCTGCTTGTTCCCCCATAGAGCTGGACTATCGTCTCCCATAGTCCATCAGGTTCCACCTGTTCACCAGGCCCCTGGTCCCTGTGTTGCCTTCCTCTGATACTGTTTTTGGGGTCTCACGGTTTGGGATCGCTGGCAAACCTCAGTCTGGCCCCTGAAGGTTCATTCAGGTCAAGGAAGGAGGACACTCCAAGAAATGAAGGAAACTGTTCCCTGTCAAGCCCTGGTTTGCTGGGATTGGAGGAGCCAAGGCAGGACTAGGCAGCAAGGGAAGGTTGTCTTGGGCCCTATTTCCAGCCCCTACCCCTACCCTTTTCTGTCCAGGGGCTACTATTCCCTCTCAACTGCAAGCCCTCCTTGGGCTGACTTGTGAGTGGGTGACAGGAGAGCCACTGATACCATGAGGTGGGGCGTCTGGATGTTTCTGAAACATCCTGCCCAGCTGGTTACTATCCCTCATTCCTCGTGATAGGCCAGGTCTGTGGGCAGTTATTGCTGAGGGGGTCCTGCCCTGTGTCAAATTGGTGGGGAGCATTCTCTCATCCTATTTGCACCAGAGGCAGAGCTGGGTTCCAGAGCAACTTCAATAGAATCCTAGGGATGGTCTTCCCTCATTTTGAATGCTTCAGTTTACCAAGCGATTTTCCCCATTCTCACTTCATCCTGGAAATGGGAGTGGGCACCCACACAAGCATTCACAAGCGAGGACACTGAGACTCTGACACTGAGACTCTGACAGGGCCACAAGCTGTGGAGTTAAGGTTGACACTAGCCCCAGTCTTCTCCCCACAGCAGGGAAGAGCCAGGGGCCTCCAGGACAGAAAGGACTGGGTTGTGCAGACATGAGCTTCCTGGCTCTGGAAGAATCTAAATAAGAGGCTGTGCAAACCCCGGGAGCTGGGGCTTGGGACTGGCCAGCACACAGTGCCTGTTCAGCCCAGGGAAGCGAAGCAAGTGGCTGCAGAGGGCTGCATCCTGCCGCGTCCCCAGTCCCCAACAACCGTACAGCCGGGCCCAGGTTTCTGCTTAGGGAACCAGGAGGTCCAGGCCCTTTCTGCCAGCAGCCGGGCGTTCAAGCCCCCAACAGAGAGAAATCTTGAAGATAGCTAGAGCCACGGGGGCTGTTGAGTTCAGCATGCCTCCTTCTCTGGTCTCCGCTGAAGCTGTCACTCCACCATTAAACCTGTGACTCCAGGCCTTAAGCCTGTTGAAGGTCGAGCCC
The DNA here is from genome assembly GCF_003255815.1 of Theropithecus gelada. NCBI lineage: Eukaryota > Metazoa > Chordata > Mammalia > Primates > Cercopithecidae > Theropithecus > Theropithecus gelada. The sequence goes on from NC_037669.1 coordinate 89,682,134, forward strand.
CCAGAAAGGTCACATATGCTCCTGCCTTGGGCCGCGGGGCCCGGGTCTCTTCCCGCGGGTTGGGTGGAGAGGAGCGGCAGGGTCTGAGGCGTGGGGGCGGGGTCGCACCCGGGGCCTCGTACAGCGGCTGGGGCGCAGGACGCCCAAGTCAGTAGGGCAGCCTTCGGGCTGCGCGGGGACGAGGGGCGCGCGGGCGCGGGCGCGGGTGGGCGCGTGGCCGCGGCGGGGGCGCGCGGGGGCGGGCCGGCCGGGGAAGCGGGAGGGAGGCAGAGAAGAGGGCGGCGCCGGCAGGTCGGCGGCGGCTGCTATTTGAGCGCAGGTCCCGGGCCGGGCGCTCAGAGCGCTTGGAGCCAGCGCTGCAGGGAGATCGCAGCGCGCAGCCCGCAGAGGCGCTGCGGCCGGCCGGTGCAGCTCCGGAGGCCCCGCGCGGAGAAGGCGGCGGCGGAGGAGAGGCCGAGTTACCGCCCGCCGCCCGCGCCCGCGCCCCCCCACCCCGCGGCCGCCGCCGCCACTGCCCCCCCCTCCCCGCGGCGCCGCATCTTGAATGGAAACATGGCGGTGCCGGCTCGGACCTGCGGCGCCTCTCGGCCCGGCCCAGCGCAGACTGCGTGCCCCTGGCCGGGCTGCGGCCCCCAGCCCGGCCCCGGCGCCCGGCGCCCGGCGTCCGGGCCCCCGCGCCCGCTGTGGCTGCTGCTGTCGCCGCTGCTGCTTCTACCGCTGCTCGCCGCCCCCGGCGCCTCTGCCTACAGCTTCCCCCAGCAGCACACGTAAGTGGCTTGCGCCCCGCGCTGCTCCTTCCCTGCGCCCCGCGCCAGGGCAGAGGCGCTGAGTCCGGCTGCCCGCTGTGCCCGGGGGCAGCGGCCCCAAGCCCCGAAGGCTGGCAGCAGCGGTCCAGGCGCTCTGGCTGCGTCGTGAAACTTCCCCGTGGTGCCCCTGCTTCCCCCAAATCCCCCAAATGAGGCAAGGCAAGATCTTCAAGCCCCGGGAGGCGTAGGGAGGGGGGTCCGAGCTTGTCTGCTGATTCCCCTGCCGCTGACCCGGTGAGAGGGAAACCCGGGTTGGGTGAGGGGGCGGCCAGCGACCCCTGCCCGGCGGAGTTGGAGCCGCGCATCTGCCCCACGTTCCCTCCCTGGTGGGAACCCGGCGCTTTACACCCAGAGATGAGGGACATCTCCACACCTGCCTTCAAGGGCCTTTTCCTTTAGTGGGGATCTGTATGCCAAGGATGCGAGCACCTTCTTGCTGTGGCCAGTACCACAGAGGCAGTGTCCCCTGTTCTTGGTCCCCCCTCTACCTGAGGAGAGAGTCCCCTGGAAAGCCCAGTTGGGAGGTGAAGGCGTTGGGGTCCGGGCGGAGGTGAATGGTGGGAAGGACCCTTGTTTGCGCCTGCTGCTGCTGCCAACAGGATAATAGCCTCTCCTGGCTCTGCCGGCTTCCGCAGGTTTTCTGGTCCTTCTGAGCCTTCTCCTCCTCCCCAAGAGCCAGCAAACTCGGGTTGTCTCCTCCCGGTGAGCTTAGCCCGATGTGTCTGGGGCTGGGAGTGGATGTTCAGTGCATGTGGCCTTTAGGACGTATCAGTTTCCTGACACTGTGCTTCAGCCCTATGTCAGTGCCCAGACACCCCTTTGGGGCACGGTGACCACCCTGCTTCTGTTATCTGTCTCCGGGTCTGAGGAGCCACCTGTCCCTGGACTTCTTCACTAGTGTCCTGGCCTGGAGATTGGGGCATGAGTCGTCGGGCTGCTGGTGGCCAAGGGGAAGGGTCTGGCTTCAGGGAAAGGGAGAGGCTGGCTCTGCGTCATTTAGACCAGCTCTGCCCAAGGGTAAGAGCCCCTGGTTCTGCTACAAAACCTGCCGACTCCGGCTCGTAGGCTCTCTAAGATGAGGGAAAAACAAACTCAGGAAAAGCGCCTCTCTGGGTCTCTCTCTCTGTCTTGTCATCAGCACAGCCTGGCTGTGCTCAGGCGGGTGATCAGTTGGCAAATTACAGGTGCTGCACGGACGTGTCCTCTGTCAACTGTCTGGATTTTTCATATGTGTGTGTGTGTGGGGTGCCCAGGGAGAAAGTAATCGTATGGAAGTTCAGGGCTGGTGGGTGCATTTTTGTCTTTCATTTGCTGTGATGGAAATGGACTTCAATCACAGTGCTTAAAAAGAGCAAAAGCATTTTTTTGTTGTTGTTCTTTCTTCCTCAAAGCCCAGCACGATCCAAGCCACAATTATTTTTTTCTTAGCCGTTTCATAGCTCCTTGAGTGAAGGTTTAAGTAGATGTCTTTTTCCACCTCACCCGACCTCACTCCCTTTCCCTGCAACGTGCAGTTGGTCAGATGGCTTCTGGGCCTGCACGAGTCTGTAGAAGGCCGATGTAAGACCCTGACCAGAGTAGACACCTGTCCCTCTGTCCCCAGCCAGAAGATGGGGAGACGGGTGTGACAGCCGCGGCACATTTCCAGCTGGACGCTCTTTTCTTGTCCATATAGTTGGAGCTAATTTGAGGGTTTGGGACATGTCTTGAAAACCATAATTAGAGAATGAGGGTGGAGGTGGGGTGGGGTCTGTGCCGCTCTGAGGGTCCAGGGGGAGGTGACCAATGGTACAACGACACAGAGGGTTTGCTGTGACAGCCAGCGCCCTTCAGCTGCCCTGGTCCCGCAGATGAGGATGCCCATTGATCCTTGGAGGGAGGAAGGGGAGGGAATCTTGAAGCTCCCCACACATGACCATGGCCAGTGGAACTGGTGCTTTTGTTGAACTGATAAGAAAGGTTTAGGCTGTCATTGGGGCCAGAAGGTTCTGTGGGGTTGCTCAGGGATGGGTGGCCTTCCAGAACCTTCTGCTGGGTCAGTGTGACCAGGCTGCGATGACACTTTGATACAGGTGGATTTCCAAGGAGAAGAGTGGAACCCAGCTTCATGGCACTGGAGTGACAACCCCTCAGTGGGGAAGGCCCTCAATGAGAAAGTCATTTTCTTGTTAGTGTCTGCCAGTGCAAAGAGGCCCAGCTTCACAAGCTACTGGATTTTAAGCACGTGTGGGTTTGGGGTCCGCTAGCTGTGATTTCTGTAATGGCTCTCTGGCAGCATGGCTCTCTGCCCACCAGGCAAAATGGACCAAGGCTGCTGCTGGATTGAGAAGGGCAGAGGGGTTACCGCTGAAGGGAGGACAGGGCTTCTGGGGATTTTTTGAGGGCAGAGGGGGTGGGCTCTCTCACCTTACCTGGACCTTGATTCAGAGTTTCAAACAAGGAGGAGGCTACATGTGTGCACGCATGTATGCACACGTGTGTGCACTTGTCTGGCTGGGTGTGGGGGTCCTGAGTCTGAGCACACTTTTCACCTGCCTCCTCCTCTTTCCAATTATGCCCTCCCCAACATCAGGCCACCGCCGCTGGCTGAGGGGCAGCCCTCACTGCTTTGCCTCCCCTTGTGTCTTTCCCTCCCTTCTCCCCTGTCTTCCTTCTTCGAGTCTTTCATCAAGCTGTACCTATCCTTCCCTGTCTGCCACTTTTGTCCTCCGGGCTGGGCCTCTGTGCCCCGTTCTCTGGGGCCCCCGGGTTTCTCTGTCCCCTGCTCTGTGGAGTCCCGGCTGAGTGCTGGGTGGAGCACCCGGCTAAGCTGGCCCACCTGACTGTACCCTCTTAGCCCAGCTCTGCTCCAGCAATGGTGTTGGCTAGCATCTCCCTGCCTGTGAGGGTGGGCAGAAGCAGTGAGGGGCCTGAGGGGTTTGAACCACCAGCAGATTAATGACAACCAGAGTACGTGCTCCTCTCCTGAGTGGACACATGGGGAGCAGTGCCTGCAACAGGGCATGCGTCAGTCTAGCTATGGTTAATGGTGGGTGACGTGTGTCTGTCTGGGCCTTCCAGCCCCTGTCTCCACCTCCCTGTGGCTCTCCCTGTTGGAGGGAGGCAGCATCACACATCTGGGTCCCCCATCTTCCCAACAACCTGCCGCAGCTTTTGCAGGAGGGAGGGGTAAGGCTTCCCAGCCGCTGCTGCCATCACTGAGATGCAGAGCTGCCAGGTGCTCACAGCCCTCTGGTGTGGAGGACTTTGAGGGGACCCTTGGCTGCTGTTCCCCTGGACTCCATCTTTATCAGGCACCTCCTTTTGGTCAACTGTGCCAGACTAACCCCTGAGAAAGGAGGAAGCTCATTATAGGATGAATCCCCTCACAGTCTGCAGGTGAATCTCACTCCAGATTCTTTGTCACACTCATGTCCCCTTGGAGAGACTGACTCCAGAGTGAAGCTGGCCTCTAAGTGGACTTCTGCAGAGAGTATCCTCTTCTCCTTCTGCCTGTGTGCAGGTGGGCACTGCCAGCTTCTGGCACCTTGGATGTGTATGGGTGGACACTGCCAGCTCCTGGGAGGATGTAGTTTGGGGACATGCTGGGTGTCAGTTGTAGACTTTGCAGGCTCCATTGGGATGACCTTGCCTTAGTTTCAACAATTGAAATGATAGAATCTGCTTAAGAGGCTGGTGGTGAGAATTAACAAGAGACGATGCCGCCTCTAGTGGGCAGGGAGGGCTCCATCAGGTGCCATGGCTGCCACTGTTAACATTAGCATTAAGCCCAGATGCTGCAGCCGTGCGGTAGCCAGTCTCACTGCGAGACTCGCCAGTCTCCAGGGCTCCCACAGGCTGGGTGGCCACCTGTCTCTCTGCTTTGCTCATGCTGCCCTGCCATGACTGTGCTCTTTTCTCGGGTTTAGATCCCCTCCTTCAAGGTCTCACACCTGCACCTTCCAGAGGCCTTCCCATCCCAGCTCTGGGCTGTGCCACTCTATCAGGCTGTGCCCACCCACGTCAGATTCTACCTCCTTGAGGAAGACACTGGGCCACCTCCCTCTCTCACCCCCTGCAACACAGCTTGACTGTGGTGGGGGACATCTCTAGGCTAATGGTGATCTCCCTTACTGAGCCCAGGCCAGTCCCCTCAACCACATTAGTGCCTTGATCTCAGAGCCCGTGGTCATGTCCATCCTCCAGATGGGGAGACTGACCTCAGAAAAATGAAGGGACCTGCTTAAAGCCCACAACCATGAGAGGCAGGGCTGGGAAAGGATGGATGTGTCAGACACTTGGCTGCCCAGCCAGAGGGCTAGGGACATCTGGGCAGTGGGCCCAGGAAGTGGAGGGGGGCTTGAAGCCTGAATCTTTGGGAAGAAAATGAAGAGGCCTAGGATGTGAGAGTTGGGCCTGGGGCTTCCAGCTGTGACTTTGCCCCATCTGTCTCTCTTTCCTCCTCTGGGTCTCAGGCAACCCTGAGGGGCCTTCCTTGGCACGAAGCTGCCCTGCCAGCCCCAGTGCTTATAGCCCCAGTGCTGACCTCCATCTACCTCCCACGTATACACAGGCCATCATGGAGCACCCCCAGCCCAGAGCTTTCCTTCCCCGAGCTTTGAGTTATGGGCCAGGCCTGCTCTGTGTGGAGAGGTGGAGGACAGGAGGGGCTTCATCTTGAGATGAGATGCCATTTCCTTCTCCAGATTCCAGTCTGATTCCGGAGAGAAAGGTCATGGAGGTGGGGGTGGGGCTAGGGGTTGTTCGTGGAAACCTGAGGCTGGCTTCTCTAGTCCCTTGGCAGTTTTGCCAGGTCTGAGGGGACTTCACAGGGCTAGGATCTTATAGATGCTTGGGGGGCCTCATGCCATCTGGACGGGTGGGACTTGGGGGCTTTGGGAACCAGCGTTCAAGGGCTCGTTGCTAGGAAACTCTCCAAGGGGCAGTGGAAGTTTGGAGTCAAGGCAGGTGGGCCTGAGCCCTGTTTGGCAGTGTGATGTTACCTGTAGGATAGGAGTGGTCTTTCCCTCTCTTCCCCCTTCCAGCCACCTACCCCACTCCCATGCAGAGATTTGCCTCTAGACCTGGTGCCATGTCTTTAAGTGACTGGGCTGCGGGCCTCAGGCCTAGGGAGGACATGCTGAGGGTGAGGGGCTTTCCCATTGCTGGCTACAGCCCTCCAGCCAACTGGGAAGATTCTCTTCATGTCAGGTTTTTTTTTTTTTTTTCTGGTGCCTACTATCTAAACAAGAAGCTACAGAATCAATATTCGTATTCCCTGAGGGAAGTGTGTGTGTGGTTTTTGCTTTTTTTCCCTTCCCTTCTTCTCTTGTCCTGTGTAACCTGAAGAGCCTCCAGAGCTGCCTGTGGCTAAGGGCAGAAGGAGGGGGCAGTGCAGGTGACCACAGAGATTGAGATGGTCCTGCTGGCTTGCAGGGTCCCCACAGGGGTCTCTTGGTGCCTCCCTAAAGGAGTCAAGGTTCTGTCATTCAAGTCTACATACGGTCAGGACCTAAGGGGCAGACTCAGCCAAGCCCTGCCCTGCCACTGTAAGACTCAGGCTGTTGGCTTGGTATTCCTGGTCCTGGTCCCACTCCTCTCACCTGGGCCCCCACAGTGCTTTTCCTTCTGGATCTGGTCTGGCCCTGCTGGGTCCCCAGCCACCACTGTTACCCGTGACTGAGCCTGGTGAGGGGAGAGCCTCACAAACTAGGAGACTGTCTAGCTGGGATTAGGTGGGGAGAATCTTCACAAACGAGTTCTGAAAGCCCCCATCTTAGGTCAGGGGGCCTCTGTCAAGGGCAAGCCCAGCCTGATCTTCTCAGTTGGGTAGCTTACTTTGTGACCTTGGACAAAACCCCTCCTCCCCCTGGGCCTCAGTTTCCTCTCTTCCAGGATCCTTCCAACTCTGACATTCCAGTGCCCTAAGAAGATAGATCTGGGGTCTTCCTGCTCCTCACCACGCCCTGCTTTAGCTGTGGCCGCTGGGCCTTATCTCTTCCAGTGCGAGGGTACCTGGACCTCCCGTCCTCCTTTGGCCATATCTTGGGTGTCTCATGGCTGCTTTTCAGATTGACCCGCTTTGAGCTCTGATCAGCCTAATTGTTTAGCAGAGAGGGAGGGGCATGGGAAGCCTTTCCTGCTGATCAGTATCCATCTCTCCCACCAGGGAAATGATCCTCATTAAAGAAAGGGGAAGGGGTGGGTGAAAAGGGTGAGAAGTGACTCCCTCTGCCTGTCTCCCCCACCCTTAGACCCTGGGCCTCTTTCTTCCCCTTTGATGCCTGCCTCCTGCTGGCTAGTTCTTTCTGAACAAGCCCCCTCTTCCTGTGCACTGAGACTCTGCCACACCTCTCAAGAGCTGTGTGACCTTGGGAACTTCCACAGCCTCTCTGGGTCTTGGAGCCTTTTCTGTAAAACAGGGCTTCCATGGCTGTACTGCCACATAGGGTTGGGGTGTGACAGACCGTGAGGGATGGGCCTGGCCCTCGGGAGTCTGTGATAAGGGCGTGTGGATCCCGACTGGATCTAGGGGGATTTGCAGTCCAGCTGGGCCTGCACTCCAAGTGCTAGCCACTGTCCCCTCATCCATAGCACCCAGCTCCCATCCAGGCCCTACAGGCACTTGGGACCCACTTGTGGTTTGTGAGTCTTTCCTCTTGTGCTTGGCCCTTGCCTTTGCCTGTGTGCACATGTCAGCTTGTATGTGGGCGTGTCTACACCTGTGTGTTCGTGTGTGTGCATGTGTCAGATGTGTTCATATCTAAGCATGCTTGTGCCTATACCCACTTGTGTGCGTGTGTTTGTACTCAAACATGGATGCATGTGTGTAGGTGTGTGTGCACGGGCATTCTCGTGTAGGCAGTAGTAGGTGTGTGCGTGTGTGTGCATATGAATTCAAATGTGGGCATGTGCTTGGGAGCCTATGTAGTGCAGGCACACGTGTTGTTTATCTCTGTGGCCAGAATGGGCTCCTAGTGCCCACCTTCACCACCCGCCTTTGAGGTTAATGCCAGGGCTCGGCTGGGCAAACACTGGCAGTAGGAAATAAAGCATCCTGATTGTTAGGAACAGTGTTTTGCAAACTTTTATGTTAGAAACAGCCTGAGTTAAGGCTGAGCTGGAAAGTTTGATCTTCTACCAACTGGCGTGATGACAGTCTGCAAAGGAAACAGAGGCTGCGTCCTTGTAATTCAAATTTTTGCAAATTGAATGGTATTTGGATTCACTGGAGGACTTGGGACTCAGAGTTGCTCCGTGAGTCCTTTGTGAAGTGAAGCATCTTTGCAAACAGCCCTTCCCCGTGTGGAAAATTTGGAGGGTGGGTGTGGAGCCCGGGCTCAGGCAGAGTGGGAAGCTCTTGCTGTGTGACCTTGGGCTGGCATGTTTCCCTTTCAGAGTGGGTGCTTCTCATTTGCACACTGAAGGGCAGGAGACTGGCAGCCCTTGAGTATCTGCTGTGGGTTTGGGTCCTCCCCGCAGCAAGACACCGTGGGCACGATTTGGGCTGTAAAAACTTTGGCTTGGTGATCCCTTGATGATCTGGAGGGATGATCCCTCCAGATGTTCTCTATCTGGAGCATCTCCAGCGAAGACACTTCCTTCAAGGATGGATTTTTGTCTACTGAGTCTTCATAAATAAGGCTGTCCAGGTGCCCTATGATGGGCCCTGGCCCCAGTAGCTGTGTGGACCCAGTTCTTGTGGGTTCTGATGTCTGAGAGAACCGTAAGTTTTGCTTTCCTGGAATTTTCAGGACTTGCCTGTGTGTTGTCAGTGCTGTGATTTGTCCAGGGCCCTTGGCATTTTGGGAAGTGGATGTGAGGGTCTCAGGAGCCTACAGGCCAGGAGGAGTTCCTATGGGGGCAGGGAGCCTGGGTGCAACCGTCTCCTTGGGCATTATGGGCTTTGCATGCTTCCCTGACTTGGAAAGAACATGCCACAGCCACAGAAATCCCTGAGGTCCTGATGCCACCATCATATACACAGGGAAACTGAGGCCCAAGATGGGGGAAGGGAACCTTCAAGCCCCACATATCTGCGGCTGCACATACTCTGTGGGCAGGGCCCAGCCCCCATCCCTAATGATCAGTATAGACTGTGGGGAGGGTGACTCCCTGTGCAGCCTTCCTTGCACTGATGTACAGCTGTTTCTCTTAAATAAAAATATCTGGCCGGGCGCAGTGGCTCATGCCTGTAATCCCAACACTTTGGGAGGCCGAGGTGGGAGGATCGCTTGAGCCCAGGAGTTGAAGATCAGACTGGGCAACATGGTGAAACCCCATCTCTACAAAAAAAAATACAAAAATTAGCCAGGTGAGGTCGTGCACACCCATGGTCTCAGCTATTCAGGAGGCTGAGGTGGGAGGATTGCTTGAGCCTGGGAGGTTGAGGCTATATGGAGCTGTGATGGTACCATTGGACTCCAGCCTGGACACAGAGTGAGAGCCTTTCATTTATAAATAACTGAATAATAAATAAATAAAATCTATGGCATGGGGTCGGGGGGCAAGTTGAGGTCTGCTTTGGCAAACTCGAAGGGCAAGATGTCTATGTGGTGTGAGGCCCCAACTCCTGGGGTTTCTGTGGGGCAAACTCTGATGTCCTTGTGCTGTTTCAGAGACACAAAAGCCTTCTGGGTCCCCTTGAGAAGGACAACTTTGTCACCAGGCAGTGTGGGCTTGGAGGGGCTGGCGTATTCCTGAGACAGTAGAGGCCGGTGCTCTGCCTTGAGTTTCCAGCCTGATGTGGCATTTCAGTCTTGATCACTTCCTTCTGCAGCCCGCGTTCTCCTCCTGCTGGCCCCGCCTAAAACGCTGCATTTGAAGCCTTAAAGGTCAGGCCTGGTGCTGCCACCAGTTCCAGCAAACAAGCAACTAAACAACCCACCCCTGCCCTGCCCCCACTTCAGTTATGAGAAAAGAGAATGAGCTGGCAGAGCAGGCCTCTGTGCTAAGGGCCCTTGCAAATGGGCATTTCTCCTTTCTCCTTGTGAACTGAGTCCGTGGTGGGTGTGTTAGGGCCCTGGGAGTCTTTGTGTCTCTCCTTGGACCCCCCCTCCACCCCCGTCCCAAGGCTTGCTGGAGTGTCTCCCTTTCGGGCTAGCTGGGACCTTACACCCCAGAAGCCTGCCGTGGGCAGAGCCCCACTTCCCTGGCTGGCCCCTGAGGCCTTGCCTGGGCTGGCTCTAGCCTCTGGCCCTGGGACTATCTGGGACACTTCAAGGTCCTGGGAAGAGCTTTGGCTTCCTACCTCTGGCTTTTGTGAACCGTGTCCCTCTCCAGGCTGCCGGCTCCGCCCAGGGCCCCTGGGCAGGAGCCTTCCTTACCAACAGGCTCCCTGCCCTTTGTGGGTCCTTCCTCCAGCCCCGTGCCCCTCCTCCAGCTCTGTGCCAGGTCATGGGGCCCTTGAGGAGTAGGCATTGAGCTGACTGCCACCCCCTCAAGATCTGAGTCTGAGGAGCGCATTTGGCTGCCAACAAGAGGCTGCTTCTGTGCTTATCATGGAACCTTAGTGTGGTGGGTTTTCATCATGGTAGGCCCTTTATCCCGACAGGGAGCCAACAGGTGTGTGATGCGGCTGTTGGCAAAGACCAAGTGGTCACCTGTGCTCGGCCTGATGGCCTCATTTTTGGTGTAGCTGTCTGTCCTTGGCCAACTTCCTGTATGGCAACAAGATGGCTGCCACAGCTCCAGGCATCATGTGCACACCCAGGCACTAGGCATGTCTCCTCTGGGTTTCTCTTAAGAGGGGAGGAAACCTTGCCCAGAAGCCCCCAGCCGACTTCCTGTCACACTCATTGGCTGGCACTGGGTCACATGTCCACTCTGAACCAATCACTGGCAATCTAAATAGTACACTGTGATTGGTTCAGGCTAATCAGGATTTACCCTTGAGCTGAGGATGGGGTCACCTTGGGCTGGAGGTGGAGATTCTGCAGAAGGCAGGGAGTGATGGAGGATGGGGAAGCAATGTTTGCTGCCGGGTCAGAGGAGAGGTGGGAGTTGGGGCCAAGGAAGAGAAGGGAGGTGAGGGGACGGGTGACCATGCCAAGGAAATGTTTGTAAAGGAAGTAGTTGTTTTAACCATATCAATCACTACAAGCTGGGCCCCGGGTGGTATATTTTATACTTGTTAGGTCAGTCCATTTTTATCCCACTTTCACAGATGAGAAAAATTGAGGCTTAGCCAGGCTAAAGGATAAAATCACACAGATGGCAAGTGGCAGGGGCAGGATTCCTCCTAGTGCTGGGGTTCAAACACTCAGCCCTGTGCCGTACATCCCTCCTGCATCTCACCTCCTCCAGGCAACCCCTGGCCACAGGACCTTCAGGGTGTCCCTACACTCCCATGGTGTTCTGCCATGCTTCTCCCTCCGTAGGGGCTGCCCTACTGGCCAGGCTGACGTCCTTGGAGGGTTTATTTCTCACCGGGCCTCTGGTGCCCCCAGGTTCCTTGGAGCCACCTCAGGACCAGAAGTAGGAGATTTTTGGCTCCCAATCCCCCTCCCAGTAGAATAGTCTCACCCTTACTTGTGTTATAGATGTGGGTCAGTGGGAACTGTGGGACCAGTTGGTCCAGTTTAACTCCCATGTGGTACAGATGGGAAAACTGAGGCCTGGAGAGGGACACTTCCGTGGGCCTCTCAGCACTTGAGGCATAGCCTAGACCCAAACCTGGAGTTTGGGGGAGCAGCCACTGCCCTCAAGTTGCCGTGCTGTGCTGTGGTCAGGCAGGGCCTAGGCAGACTGTTTAGGACAACAGTGAGTTGCGGGTTCAGATGACGTCTGAAGATAGTGCTGGCATCAGTGGGCCAAGAGGATGGCCAGAGGGACATGTCCTGCTGCTGTGAAACAGCGCAGCTGACCTGGCCTTAGAGGGCCACAGCCACGGAAATGACGCATAGACATGGCCATGGGGAAGGCCCAGATGTGACTGGGTGCTGCCTGTGAGACTTCATTCTCATCTTGTGGGGAGGGTGGCTTCAGGGTGGGGTGTACTTGCCTATAGTGGGGGTATACTTTTGCCTACATACTGCAGAGGACTGGGTGTCATTGGTCAGTACCCAGTGGTGAATATGATGAGATCCATGCTCAACGTGGCCGGGAGCCTAGCCCTTCCCATTACTCTCTGGCTCTGTTCTCTGCACCAATCCTGGGTCTAGGTTGGGCACTGTTCAGGAGCCGGTCAGCCAAGGGCACAGGTCTTGGGGTAAACCCTGGGCTCTGTCCTGCTTCTGGATTGGGTGCCCCTCTGGCCAGTGTTCCCAGCCTGTCACATGAGGAAAGAGGGATCTCTGGGGCTGTCCAAGGGTCAGGGAAAGGAAGAAGCTGGCCTCTACTGGCCATGACTGTGAGTCTGCTGACTGATGATCCTCCTCTGATCTGGGTCTCCTTCTGGGGTTTTCTCCCAGTCGCATGCTGGAACTGGTGGTACTGTCGCCTGTGCTCACAGAGTAGGCAGGCAGGGTAGTCTGAACTCACTTTCAATTCTCCCACCTCTCCATCCTTCACCCTCCTTCTTCCTCCCCACTCCATACCTGCCTCACCCCCTGGGCTGTGCCTAGTGGTACCTGGGCAGAGCAACTTGAGGGGAGGGAGGCAGCATGTTTAATTGTTTAAGCCACACCTTGGCTGGCGCAGGCCCCAGAAACCCTAGGGGCTTGTACAGCAGGGTCTGTGGGCCTCCTCTTGGCCCTTCCTCTTCCAGTCTCCTCCTAACCCACCTTAGCCTCACTGTGGTAGTCTGGGGCAAGCCTCCTGCCCTCCTCCTCTGAGCCTCAGTGTCCTCACTGTTCTCAGCACCCTCCATAGAAAGGGATCCTTCTGTAGGTGACAGTGGTGCTCCCCCTGCCACCTCGTCTGTATAACTGTCATCTCTGTCCTGCCCTGTAACCGGTGCTTGTGGAGATCTCAGCAGGCAGGCTGCTTCTGATGGGCATGGGGGGTGGGCACAGAGTGGGATCTCTGTCCTCAGAACTGAGTGCCCAACAGAACGGAAGCCATCTCCTTCCATGGGGGCTTAACAAGCACCTACTATGCACTCAGCATGGAGGAAGCTGGGGAGAGGTTGGATGAGCTGCCAAGGACCCTACCAACCCCAAGCAGGACCCACCTGTTGTCCCACTGACCTCTACCTGTCCTTTGGTGCTTGACTTGGAGTTACTGTCCCCTGAAACCTTCCCTGACTTCCTTGTCTGGGTCAGAGGCCACCTAGCCTGCTTCAAGCCCCTCTCCTCCCCATTCTTGTCCTGAAATAGACCTTGCTGCCTGGCTGCTCAGGGGCTGTGTGCCTGGGAGGGGTGGGGGCGGTGGTCATTTGCCCTTGGCTGGAGCTCCAAGCTAGCATACACCAAGTACTCAATAAATGTGTGCTGAGCAGGGAGCCCATGGTCTGCAGGTGTCCACGGAGTCAAGCTGGTCATGACTGTGGAAAATGGAGCAACCTTTTACACAACGACCTGGGACAGAGCCTGGCTTTGCTAGGGGCAGAGGGCATAGGCCACTCCCACATGTCTTCCTGTGGCTTTTGCAAGGAGTTTTCCCAGCCCAGGGGCTGCCTCCAAGGGCTGCCCTGGGTAGGGAGGTGAAGGGGGTGTCCAGAGAGTCCAGAGACCCACTGAGCTGTATTATTTAATGGGGTGGGGGCAGGGCCCAGGCATTAGCATGTTTTCTAGAGCCCCCTCTTCCAGCTAAGTTGAGCCAGGGTACACAACTGTGGCCTTAGGGGGATAGGAAGGTAAACACAGGATCCCCACCCTCTGCCCAGCAAGGGGGCACTGAGGTTCCCAGGGACGGGGGATGGTGTGTATTGGTTCTGAGCAATGTCCTGACCGTGGTATCTGTGGGAGCCAGCTGAACCCAAATGCCTGTACATGCAGCCAGTTGCCACAATCGGCGGCTTGTCCCAAGGAGATCACCTGGCTTCCCAGCCGGCTGCCCCGCTCCTTCCAAACCGCTCCTCTGCATAGACATTTGCCCATGCCCCATCTGCCCTGCCGCCCGCTCCACAGCCTGCCCATCTTTCAGGACCTGCTTCCTGACCATCCCTTCCCCACCTGAATCCACTCCCACACCTTAGCTGTGTGTTGCCCTGAGCGGGCTCCGGGGTCTCCAAGGGCCAACTAGGTCCCTGCTCTTGGGACACTCAGTCCATGGGGGAGATAAACAGTTAGGAAGACATGGGAGTGAGGCCAAATAAATCACACCATGCATGGTTGGTGCTCCAAGCAGCATCCAAGGGGCCATGAGACATCCTGCTGTAGGCCCCCAGGGTCCCTTGCCATTACCATGGCCCTGGGCCTCCCCGTTCAGGGTGTGGAGGTCCTGGGGAGATCACCTGGACCCACCTTTCTCCATGGATAAGCCATTGATGGGGGACAAAGCAAGGGGCAGGGGTTGAGTAAGGGAGAGGCTTGCCTTGCATATAGATCCGGCCCCAGCCCCAGTTTTGGAGGCTCCCAGCAGCCCCACCCCTGTCTTTCTGATGCTCTTCCCTGGGCAGTGCCTCCTAGCACCCACCACGCCTTGGGCTGCCCAGACCTCATGACTGTGGCCCTGCCTGTCTGGCGCCCCACAGCCCCAACTTCCCTGGCACAGAGCAGCTGGGGGAGGGGGTTGTGGGGAACAATCCCAAAGGCCATTAAGCCTAGCCATTTACTCGGTTCCTGAGCCAGTGCTGGGGGAAGTATATTTCACAGGTGATTTCCAGACTGGTGGCATATGGAGGCCATTACTCTAAAAAGAAGCAGGATGGGGACTTCATGGGGCCATCTAGAGGGCCCTGGAGCTGTGGGCCCTGATGCATATGCCTGCTGTGTGGTAGAAAGCCTGGTTCTGGGGATTATAAAGGGAACCCCATATGTCACCTTGTTTGTGCCTCAGTTACCTCATCTTTAAAATGGGATCACATTTCCTATGTTTCATAGTTGTAAGGATGGAACAGCCAGTCATTCGGCCAGCATTTTTTGAGCACCTTCTGCCTGTCAGGTGCTGTTCTCAGATGATATTCTAGTGACAATATCCGTGTCAAAAAACACCAGGAAAATGGCGAGTGCTTTGCACTTGTTGGCACTTCTTGCTAGGGGGGTGGTAGAGGGGCTGCAGCAGGAGGGAGTTCCCATGGAGCTGAGGGAAGAGGTGTCAGGGGGTGGGGTGGGGTGGGTAATAACAAAATCCCCAGCCTCTAACGTTTGTTGTGCTGAGCCTCAGTACTCTCTGCTGCCCTCACCCTGGGGTCAAGATTGCAAGATACAAAGTATAGGACAGTGTCAGGATGCCAGGGCCAGGAGGCTCCGCACCCGGGCCCAGTTGTGACGGGTACTGGTTCGTTTCTGTGGAGTGAATGAAGGAAATCAGTTCCTGAGAGACTGAGCTCCCACTGAAAGAGGCCCCGCTTCCCTGGGCACAGCCGTCTCACTGCCCTTCCGTCCAGTGTGTGGAGGTACTCCCATGTACGAGGGTAGGAATTCTGCAGACCTCGGTGTGGGAGCAGCCTGCCTTGGTGCCCACGGTCAGTCTGTGGGTGCTCATGGGGCATCACTGTGTGTGGAGCCCACTGCTGGGCCTTACATATGCTGTGCCCTCCGTTTGGATCGGCTTCCTGCTCTGTGGTGCCACCTTCACCTGGCCAACCCCTCGGCCAGGTCAGGCCCCTTCCCATGCATCCCACGCATCCTGTCCCCAAGGCTTGCTGGACTCTTCTTCTCATCAGGCCGCAATCCGGATCAGATATCAGCTTCCTCTGCTTGGATTCCAGGCTCCCAAGGGCAGGCCTGCATCTGCCCTGCTTGCTGCCAAATCCCTTCCAGGTGCCCATAGTGGGTACATAGTTACCATTGGAATGAATGCATGAGTGAGTGACTGACTGACTGGGTGGGGAGTGAGCAAGCTAGTTGGGAATTTACAGAAAGTTGGAAGCACCTGCAAAGTATTTTTGCCAGTAATGAGACCTGCTGGTTCAGCCACCTGCCTCCCCTTAAGCCAATCCTGAGGCTCACCAGGCAGGGTGGCTCCTCTCGGACTGCGGAGGCCAGAAAGGTGTGGTAACTGGGGCTACACTAGAAGCCCCTTCCTCGTGCAGCTGTGGATCCCTCACAGCCTGCAGAGGGGATTTGCACTGCTAAAGGATTCACCACAGAGAGTAACGGGTTCATGGTGTGTCAAGGCAGGTTGAGCACTCACATTCCATTTACATACAGCTTGGCATACTCTGAGGGTCCAGGCACTAGCAAGAAGCAGATCCCAGAGGAAGCGGGCATTCTCCCCATACCTGGCTCAGGCTCCCTGGTGGGGGCATTGGAGGGAACTGGGGCTCTGCCCTGCTGCGACAACGTTCCTACAGCAGGATAGCCCTGACGGGGTATAAGGAAGGACTTCCCCATTGCACTTAGCTTTGACTTGCTTGTGGAGGCAGTGAGTTCCTGAGGTAGCCCGCTTCTCAAAGTTGGAAAAAGCTGTATATGAGGGGCGGCCCTTACCTGCAACCAACTTCCTGTTTGGCTACTGGAGTCCACCTTAAGGTTAAGGAGGCCTGACAGCCTAGGGGACAGGGCCGTGGCTGAGTTGACTGGGTTCAGATTCTGGTTCAGCAATGTGGTCCCGGGCAAGTTGCACCATCTCCACAGGCCTCAGAGTGCTCATCCGTGAAGTGGGCATGAACTGGCCTGCGCCTGGCCGAGGTACCATCGCTGCAGTGGAAATCACACGGAGCGCCCAGTGCACAGGCGCTCCACGTCAGCATTGCCTTTCCCTGGTGCTTGGCTGCCTGCTGAAGTGGGGGCCCCTTTCCCAGCCCTGTCTTCCAACTTCTGTCCTACTGCAGAGTGAGGTGGTCAGGGCAGGCCAGTCTGGTAGGGGGAAGATGTTCCGGTAAATTTATCCCCAGGTGTTTCCAGAACTCTTTTTGGCCAGGCTCCAAGCTAAGCTCTGTAGGAAGCTTGATGATGGGACTAGACTGCAGCCCCAGCCTGAGATGAGGCTTGGTAAAGTGTGGTGAGAACTGTGGCTTTGAGAAGAGGGTGGGGGAAACCTAGGAAGGCTTCCTGGCAGAGGTGACTTGGCCAGGTAGAAGAAGGACAAGGCCAGACAACAAAACTGGCCTTGATGGGTTGAATTCTGTCTTTGCTTGGCCTCTCCTCTGTACATGGATGTCCTTAGGGGGCCTGTAAGCTTCCACAGAGGATTCTGCTCTGAGGGGGAACAGAAGACCTTGAGGGGGTCTCTGTCTTCCTCAAGGCAGGAGGCCATGTTGAGGACTCACACAGAGGACAGCTATTTGTGGCTTAGCGAGGATTTGACTCATGCTGGGGGGTGGGGAGGATGTGCAGGAGGGGAGATGGGGGTGTGTGAATCACCGAATCAGACCAGAATGGTTGGTGACACATGGACAGGGTCTGTCCTGCCACCTCTAGTCCAGCTTCATCTCCTGGTATGGGGCAGGAACAGAAGGCTGTAGCTCCTGGGTTCCTCCCTGACCCACTTGGTGACCTCCACAGGTGTCCCAACCCTACTGTGCTCTCTGAGATGAGGCCTGGACATGGCTCCCCCATTTTAGCACTGACTGGGCACACAGGGACTGCAGCGATGTTCACCTCCTGAGAGCCGATCATTCTGAGCCTCAGCTTACCCATTTGTGAAATGGGCCTGAGCAGGACTTGTGTTCCCATCGTGCCTGACTACCTGGGGAATGTGCTGGGGAGAGGAGGTGTTGCAGACCCTAAAATGCCCATAGTCTGTGGCCAGGGTGGGTGGTTCCAGGCCTGGAGAACCCTGGATTCCCCTTCTAGATTCCTGTCACTGTGTCCCTGGCCTGGACCCTTTGCCTTGCCCCTGGGAGGCCCAGGCTGGTTTGTTAGTGCCTCTTGCTTACTGCTATATCCCAGCTCTAGACTTCTGAGAAATTCACAAACAGTGAAAACTGGTGCTGGCACCTTGGCGACCCCTGAGCCTCAGTTATCAGGGCAGTTGCTGGTTTTACCCTGGGCCTCAGGAAAGGGTTCTCCCCCCACCCTTGCATAGTGAGCTGTAAGTCACTGTTATCATGTGTGGTTGCCTGTCTCCGTATCCTAGGAGTTTCTCAGTAGAGTGCAAAACACAGGAATAAACTGAGTGCTGGGTGGTGGGAGCTACTGAGGTCCCTATGGGCCCTGAATCCAGATACTTGAGAACAGCCTCAACGTTTGTAATGGTTATTTACTCAATATGGAGTCATGTTTTACAGCGCTACCTTCTAAAATACATTTATATTTATAACTACCTTACCAGTTACATATTAGGGCTCCACATAGTTTTTTGTTAGAAAAATAAAAGGTGAATGATCTTGCTGCTGGAGCAGTTTGAAAACCACTAGGGTGGCTCAGTTTTGTCAGTCCACAGATGGGAAACCGAGCCACAGACAGGGGAGCAGGTGAGCCTGCGCAGAGCCCATGGACTCTGGTCCCGGGAACCAGAACCCAAGTGTGCAGGAGAGAGCTCCATGGGTGGGGGTGGGGGAGGGTGCAGGTGCTGGGTGGCTGGTGTTTAGGGACAGGGTGGCAGAGATAGAGTGGAGGATAGCCCAGGTCTGGGTCACTCTTCCTCAGCACTTTCTTCTTGCTTCCTGGAAGAAGTGGCTGCTCCAGCGCCAGGGCCTTCAGGGAGAGCCATGAATTATGCACGGAAGCCACAGGCCTGGGCAGGCCCTTCATAAATGAGCCTTAATAATTCATATGGAAAGGAGCCAGGGGAAGGGAGGGCCTCCTGGGCCAGCCCTGGGGCAGCCACCACACTGCCAACCTCTCCGCAGGCTCCTCCTGCCCACCCCGCCTGCCTACTCAGTGGCCGGCCACACGCAAGCTGGGCAGGAGGGCTGGGAGGTCAGCAGGACTCTGGGGAGGTATATTCACTCAGCAAATGGCCTGTTCTTCCAGGCTGGAGAGCAGGAACCTCCTGGCTCAGGGCTCACAGCCCAAGGCAGAGGCTAACAGTAAGCAAGAGGGAGAATGTCTGATGAAATACTAGCCAAAAGAATCACCCCAGGAGGGGACATGGAGATCAGTTGCTGCTGGTGGGGTGCAATTTCAAATGGAGGGGCAAGGAGGTCTTCACGGAGCAGGTGACGTATGTATGGAGACCGGAAGGAAGTGAGAGGCCCTTGGACTTCCGAGGAGAGACTGTTTCAGGCAGAGGGAACAGCATGTGCCGAAGCCTGTGCAGGGACTGTAGGGGCGTGTTCAGACCACACCAAGGGGTGAGGTCAGGGAGGCTACTAGGGGTGCGGCCACTGGGTGGACTTGGGCTTTCCCCTAGTGCGACGGAGTTGACAGAGGAGGGACATGACAGCAGGGCACTCCAGCCTTGTGTAGAAGGGAACAGACTGGGGAGGCAGGTGCCAGGCAGAAGGTGGAGGCTGGTGAGTGAGTTGGCAGCTGCAGAGGTGCAGGAACCCTCACGAGTGCCCGGCCAGGGAGGCAGTCGGCAGTGGGTGGATTCGGGCACATTGCGAGGGTGGAACCTGTAGCACTTGCTGATAGATTGGATGTGGGTGTGAGAGAAAGTGGGTTCTAGGTCACCCCAAGTCTTTGATCTGAACCAAGGGAGCTGCCATCAGCAGAGGCAGGGAGTGGGGAGAAGAGGTGGAGACGGTCCCAAGGGACTCTCAGGATCTTGTTTTGGACACTTTCAGTTCGAGAGGCCCCTTAGCCACACCCGCAGCTGGGCGTTGAAAACTGATGTTCTGAGTTGAGGTATGTGCAGCCTGACAGGTGCTTGTGACCTCTGTGACCTGGAGCACATCACTCAATTGTTCTGTGCCTCAGTTTCCCTCTGAGGGTTGTGGGTAGTGATCTGGCTGCTCTGCAGGTGAATTAAGGCAGTGCAGTGAGATCCCTGGCCTGTCACCACTGGCTCAGGCCTCAGGCAGGGAGGGCTTCCATCAGATCCCTTGAGATATGGATCCCTAAATGGTCCATGGAGGCCTCAGGCTACCCCTCCTTGGTTAGAGAGGGAAACTGAGACCCACAGAAGCCAAGAAGCAGAGCCAAGTGGGCCGCCTGGGGTCTCCCATTCCTGGGTAGTGCTGCTACCTGGCTCCAGGCTGTGCTGCTTCCCTTCACTCCCCGCAACCCAGTAGGCTGCTATGAGTAAATATTGGGCTGGACCTGGTGCCCTAATTAATGCCGGAGGATGGCTTACCGTTAGTCTGAGGGGAAGGCACAGACTGCTGCCTCCCAGCAGAGCACCAATTAGAAGGAAAAGCTCTTTCTTGGTAAAGAAAGGGAAGGGATAGCCCTGTAATTAATAACCTCATGAAGGACCAGGAATTATCTGGGCAGGGTCCCAAGGCACGTGTGGTCAAGGGAGATGGCTTTGGACCCATTCATGCTTTGGCAACACCTGCCCCTCCCCAGGTCCTCAGGATCTCCAAGGTCCCTGTGCTAACTGGGCTGCCTTGGCTCCTATGTGCATGAGATGAGTGGGTGAGATGGGGATGGTGCTCCTGGAGGCATCATGCTGCTCATTCTAGGGTCCCTTCAACTGAATCAGAAATAGGTTGAAGATGGGCCAGCCCCTTTGAGTTCTGTGCCTCGGTTTGCCAGCTTGTGAAGTGGTGAGGGGCTAGCTGGGGAGCCTTACTCTACCATGAATCAGCTGAGCAAGCATGCTTCCCTGTCACTCTGGCCTCAGTGTCCCCTCCGTGGTCTTTGTAGTGTGAGGCCAGTGATGATTTGCTCCCACATCTGAAGGCACTGTAATCTCGTGGCCCAGGTGGCCTCTGGGGAGTGAGTGACCTCGGCTAGACTGTTGCCGTCTACCAGCCCTGTCATCTTTGGGAGGTCCTGCCCTGGGCTTTGAGCCCCCAAAGCTGCCAAAACCTGAGAGTCTTCTCTCTTGCATGGACAAGCAGGAAGGAAGATCTGGTCACAGGAGGCCCTGCCCTTCCCCAGGGCTCCTTGGACAAGGCACCCCACCAGGTCTCTGCTGCATTGGGTCTCTAGGGGCAGTGCAGTGGGGGCTGCAGCCCACCTGGAGGCCACAGTCTAAAGAGGAGGCACAACCATCCCACACTTAGGGAGCTGCAGGCTTGAGGAGGGAGGCTGGACTGTGGTGAGAGCAGTCCCGCCTTCTGGATGGGCCTGTGTGCCATGAGTGTGTGCGGCAGCCATCACTGCTAGCATCCCACATGTGGGGCTGTGGTTTCCACTTACCTCCTCTTTGGGTCCTTGGAGGTGAAAGGAATGATGAACTTTATCTCCATTTTCCAAATGTGGAAATGGAAACCTAATAGGAAAAGTCTAGTTCAAGGTCTTGCAAAAGCCAGGGCTAGATCTAGGCACTCAGTACACTCAGGCGCTAGGTACAGAGGGACATCCACCGGAGTGGTCAGAGAGGACTCCCCAGGGAAGGTGGCCCAGGAGATGCCGCCATCCTGGAGTGCAGCCTTGAGCTTCCTGCTGTTTGCAGCAGGGCGAGGGCCTAGGGGAGGGACCAGTCTTGTTCCAAGCCCTGCTTCAGCTGCTTTCGGAGCTTGGAGTGACTGCTGGGGGAAGCAGTCTTCTCCAGGCTGGGATGGGGGAGTGGCCTGCTTGCCTCCCCAGCCTGTCTGTCTTTCCCCTTCAGAAGACTGCAGAGGTGCTGAGGTGGGAGAGGTAGCAGGCCAGTGGAAATAACCAGAATAATTAAATAGCACTTTATATTTTATAGTTTTTATTTTTATTTTTATTTTTTTGAGACAGTCTCGCTCTGTCACCCACGCTAGAGTACAGTGGCATGACCTCGGCTCACTGCAGCCTTGACCTCCCAGGCTCAGTGATCCTCCAACCTCAGCCTCCCGGGTAGCTGGGACTACAGGTGTATGATACCACACCCAGATAATTTTTGTATTTTTTGTAGAGACGGGGTTTCACCATGTTGCTCAGCCTGGTCTCGAATTCCTGGGCTCAAGCAAACCGCCCACCTCGGCCTCCCAAAGTGCTGGGGTTACAGGGGTGAGCCACCAAATAAAGCTGGCCTGCACTTTATTTTAAATTGTTGCCTTCCCCAGAGCTGGGAGAATAATTGGCCAGCCTATCATGAGAGAAGCAAGAGACCTGGGACCCCGCCATTGCCAAGTTTGCTTCACCGTGCACTTGGCAGCAGTGGCCTTCGCTGTCCCTGCTCTCTCACACTCCTCACCTGCCCCAGCCTCATCCTGTCCTGTCATCCAGCCCTCCTGCTTCCCCTGCTGCCCACCCCTAGTATCCACCCCTCACTCCCTCACCCAGCACAGTGGCTGAACTGCCAAGCTGAAGGGAAGGCTGCAGACTGATTGTAGGTGCCCAGTGGAACAGGGTTTATCCAGACAGGCCATCTGGGAGAGGCAGCAGGGTTTTGAAGACAAAAAATGCCTCCATGTGAGTGGTGAGAAGGCCCACAGAGGCAGCGCTCCGGCGTTCAGAGCCCCTGGCTCCCTTCCAGGCCTTGGCCCTTCCCAGGCCTGCCCCTGTCTGCTCTTGAACAGAGCCCCTGCCCCATCCTTTCTTGCCCCTCTACTGGGTCCAGCTGCCCACACCCACCCGTGCCCTCTGAGGGTGAACCTGCTGTGTCACCTGTCTCTGGTTTTTTGATTTGTTTAATTATAGATGAGTTTTCTGCATAATTTATTCCAAAAGCCTGGATTATACTGTACAATTAAATCACATTCTGATCAACAACTTCACATATAAAATTAACAACTGGCAACAGTTTAATCTGTGCTGCTGCATCTGCACACGGACTCTTCTCCCTTTTCCCCATCCCCTCCTCCCCTTCCTCCCCCTTCCTCCCCCTTCCTCCCCCTTCCTCCCCTTTCTTCCCCTTCCTTCCCTTCCTCCCCCTTCCTCCCCTTCCTCCCCTCCTCCCCTTCCTTCCCATTCCTCCCCTCCCGGTTCCTCCCCCTTCCTCTTTACCCTCCCCCTCCCCTGAGCATTTGCAGCTGCCCCTAAGCTGGAGGCCCCCACCTGAATGCGCTGCAGTTTGACATGGGGCCTCCCCAGCCTTCTAGCTGGGGTCTCAATGATTCTGTCTGCTAAAGGGGTCCTCAGCTGCAGCTCTTCACCCCACGCATAGATGATGTCACTCCCTTGCCTGATAGTGATATCCCCTCTCCCTCCCCAACTCCTCTTGGTTCTGAACCATGCCCTGGAAAGCAAGGCCTGGCATCCTGCAACACAGGGTGGCATCTTCTTACCTGCAGAGCTGCCTCAGCCTGCCAGGACTCTTCTGCAGCGCCCCTTCCCCACAAGCCTCCGCACCCCCCACACAAGCTTTCGTAGGCATCCTGAGCCCTCAGTGAGTCCTTAGATCTTAGGGGAGGGGCTGTATTGCAGGAGCTGCTAACCCTCAGGGGACTGCCCAGTAAAAACCTGTGGATTTGCCTGTTAAAAACTATTCAGCCAGTCGTTATTACCCCCGTTTACCAATGGAAAAGCTGAGGTTCTGAGGGACAGAACTCTTCCAGGTCACACAGCGGCAGAAGTGCCTTTCCCCTGAGGCTTCCCAAAGGCTACAATGTCCTGGAAAGATGGGGTCATGGAACAGATGGAGTCAGGACAGGTCTGCTTCTCTCTTAAGTATGTGACCCTGTACCCATCCTTGCCAGGGGCTTCAATTTTCTTGTCTGGGAAATGGAGCCACAATGTGTTCATCTCCCTAGGGTCGGGCACATTAGAGGACGTGACTTGGTCCCTAGTCTCTTGTGCCCACACCAGTCGTTAAGCCACTGCAGCCCCTAGATGCCTGCGTCTCCTCCTGGCCACTCTCCCCTCACTGTCTTGTTAGTTTGGCACTTAGAAGCACTTAGGGATAAGCAGTGTCATCTCTATGAAAAGCATGGAAAATTACAAAGATGTGGGGAGCCAGCAGGTCTACCTCCCTGTTGGGTATGTGGCCTGTGGGCAACATTGTCTGGTCAGGGAGGCATTGGCTGAGCCAGGTACTTGATTCCAAGCAGAGGGAAGTTGGGCAGGATTTGATCAGCTTACCTTTGACCCAGTGGGGGCAGGGATTCCCATGTATCCCTTGTCTTTCCAAGGCCCTCTCGCTTCTGCTGGAGTGAGTACGATTGCCTGGCCAGGGTTGGACCTGGCTTGGTGGGTGGCTTCTCCGCCACAAGGCAGGAACAGTGCAGGTACATAGTCAACTCCTGGCCCCCTCAGTGCCTCTGTGTCACCCTTGGAGCTGGCACTGGGACACTGGCCAAATCCTAGAACCCACAAAGTTGCATCTCTGTGACAATGGAATGAATTATTTTCTTTTTAACTCTGAGACACGCATATTGCCTCCTAATTGAGTTTGATTTAAGTGAATAATCAGAGTAACTTGTTTTCCCTGGCACTGTGCTGATGGGCAATGTGCTAGGCCTGGGGTCTGCCCAGCAGGTCCAGGATGCCAGGCAAAGGGCCGGAGCCACCCCTAGACCTTGGGAGGAGGTGTGTGTGGCCTGCTGTGTCATAGCAGGCCAGTTCCTGCAGCCCATAGCAGAGCCTAGAGCTACTCAGCCTCAGGGTGGGAGTGAGGAGACTGTGCGTAAGACAGAGAGACAAGGAGGGAGGGAGAACGAGCGTGTATGTCTTGGGGAAGGATTGGACTTTATCCTGAGACTTGGCTCTTCTAAAAATTATTTTAGTGTTGAAATAGCCTTTTTAGATGAAATGACGATGATTATAATAATGTGTTGTCTGAGCAAAATAAAACTTGGCATCCATGTCTCTTCTCCCAATTAATTTTCTTTTACTTAACTGTGAAATCCTAGAAGCAGAGACCTATAGACATACTAGAAGAGTCAACAGCCTGGGGTGGAACCAGTAATGTGCTGGTAAATGTTTACAATTTGCTCTCCAGGGGGAAAAACATGGTTTCTAGCATTTGCCAATTCCCGTGGTACAAATATTCCCACCATGACCTATTTCAAGCTCCCCAGGTGACGGTACCGAATGCAGAGTTGGGAAGAGGTGCACAGAATCAGCTTTTGTGAGTCAGCTCTTGTGACTCCAGCACACTTCTGGGGCAAGTCCTGTGTTCACTAATTCCTGGATAGGTGACCTTGGGCAGTTCAGTTGAACCCTCTATGCCTCAGTTTCCTTATCTGTAAGGTGGGATGATAATGTTTGCTTCTTTACGAGGACTGAAGCAAGAAAGTAGGTGGTATGCTGGCAGTGCACCTTATATGTAGTGGATGCTCATGCACATATGAGTCCCAGGAAGGATTGACTGGCATTTTGTCCTCTACACCAGTGAGTGGCTGAGGTCAGGGTCAGGGCCAGGGCAGAGCTAATGGTTCCCTTCGGGGATCAGATCCTCACTCTGCCCATTTGTCTGCCCCCTGCCTGGCTGACTGTGATAGCTCATCCCAACGTTAACCCCCAGGGCTCCATCGCAGAAGCACGAAGGAGCCATCCGCTATGTTGTCCACCTATAGCCAGGCCCAAGAGATGAGTGCCTGGTGGACAGGTGCCAGGGATCACGCAGGCTGTCAATTTTCTGCTGCCCTTTGCCCTCCCCAGGCTGGCGGCTGAGGCCTGCTTGCCCTTCTTAGCTCAGCCTGCAGCCTGGCCTCCTCCCGCATTCAGGGTTAGATTCTCCCCTGTGGTGGGGAGCGGAGGAGGGAATCTGGCTGTGGCTCAGCCAGCAACAAGCCGAAGCTAATACCTCTTTCTTTTGATGTTGATTTTTTTTTCCATCATGGTCCTGACATTCAGCTTGGCAAATTGCAATTAGTGATCTGCCTGCCTCCTGCTCTGAGTTCCCATGCCAACCGACCCAGGCACATACAGTGGCATGGGCCCAGCCCCCTAGTCACAGGCTTGAGTAGGGGAGGCGGGGCAGGAGGCCAGGTAGAGGCTTGGGCTCCTCTGACCCATGGAGCCAGAACAGCACTGGAGGAGGCAGCAGGCCCAGGGAGTTGGGGCCAGATGCAATCTTCTGGACCCCATGGCTCCCGGGGTACCTCCAGAGGCTGGGGAGCTGACATCACCCTGCCCCTACTGTACCCTGTGGGCTGTGTTTGACCCATGGCTTATTTAAATCTTCATGGTAATTTTTTTGTGCGCCTTTCCTGGAAAGGCCTTGGTCTGTAAAATGGGAGTGTGTCAAGTGGGATGGGGAAGTTGAGATACCTTTTCAGATGCATGAGGGCATGGGTCTGTGTGGTTCTCTCTGGCTGGCTGCTGGCAAGGTCTAGTGTGGTTTTGCTGGCCTGATCTGGCTCTGCTTAAGGGTGTAGGTCACACATCTGAACCCAGGCGAGGCCTTGCCCCAGACTCCTTCCCTCTTCCAGGCTGTGGGTCTGAGAATAGAGGGCCATGTGACCAACTGTCCATCCTGTCCACTCACAAAGATCCCTGTGCAGCAAGCACCCTTGACTTACCTATTCTCATGTGTTTTTATAAGACCCTGAGAGGTGGCCCCAAATTATCCCTGTGTTCCGGAGAAGGAAGCTGAGATACAAATGGGTTAAAACAATCCCAGGGTGGTACCAGTGTGAGGGAGACCTGCTCAGGATGTGGCTCAGGTGGATTGTGGGGCAGGATGGTCTGCAGTGGACTCATGAGTGGGTGGTTCCTGCTGGACATCCGGCAATGAGCCTCGGGTAAGCGTCTGTCTATCAGGGTGTTGGGTAGGCAAGGGCTGCCTAATCTGGAACTCTCCATGTCCACTGCTCAGGTGAGACCTTCAGGGGCAGGGACCTGCCCAGTTACACAATGACTTGGTGACAGCAGTGTTCCCTCCCCTTCCCTAGGCCCCACCTGGCCTTGGAAACAGGAGGCTCCAAGATCCAGCAGACCTCACTCCCTGAGGCTCTGTCATGTCCCCCTCCTCTGTGGTGTCCAGAAGTCCCCATGTTCAGAGCAGCTACATCAAGGGCTGGCTCTTCACAATGAAAAGTAGCCTCACTGCAGGCTTCTCCAAGCTGCTGAGCTCCTTCAGCACATCCACAATGCAGTCCTCTCTCCTCCCTGCCACCCCACAGTGCATGAGGAGCACCTGGGCCACTGGGTCTGGACTTCAAAGGGGAATCGCAGGCACTTGCTGGCTCCTTGCTGTGGGTCCTCCTCTAGTGAAAATTGGGGTGTGAGTGGATGGCTGCCCCTGGTGCCCCCGGGTGGCTGGGGCGGGGCTGTGCCAGCTCTGGGCGGGCCCTCCTGACACCTCTGTCCTCTCTCTGCACGCAGGATGCAGCACTGGGCCCGGCGTCTGGAGCAGGAGGTCGACGGCGTGATGCGGATTTTTGGAGGTGTCCAGCAGCTCCGTGAGGTGAGCCTGGTGCCATTTGCTGTCTCTTCAGGGACCCTCTTCCAAGGGAAGGGGGAAAGCTTCCGAAATAAGGAGTGAGAAAGATTTGGTTTAATGGAGGTCCTGGTGTGGTGAGACCTGATGGGCCCATGGGGGCAGGTGGGGACATGACTGGATGGGCAGCGCTCCTCTGGGGCCTGGCCTGCTCTTCCTGAGGCAATGATCGGAGCCACCACCTGGCTTGGACGATGACCCTGTTGCTGAAAGGGATTTGGAGCTTTTTGGGCTTTCGGGAGGGAGAGGTCTGTGTCTGAGGCACACCTAGTGTGGGAGCCCAGGCCCAGGAGGGGTCAGTGGACACAGGGGTGAACAGGAGCTGAAGGAATCCAGGAAACAATGGGATGGCCGGTCCGCACCAGCCTGAAAGCAGTGCTTGAGGCGCTGTAGCAGGAGACAGTGGAAATCCCATGCCTGGCGGGATGAGGGATCAAGGTGCGGGAGGGGTGATTGATTAGGCACCAGCCACCACATTCATCCTGGGAGATTATGTTAATGTTTGAAATAGTGATGTGAAGAGCAGGCCATCCGTCACCCCTGGAAGCTGCAAAATGTGCTGCTGTCAGGCCCCGGGCTCCTGAGCCATTGCTCTCTATGTGGAGATGCAGAGGCTGGGAGGGCCGAGCTCTTGGAGTGATGGAGCTGCGACTCCCAGGGTACGTGTGGTCTTTGAGGATCTTGTTGTCAGGGGCTTGGGCCAGGAGGTACTGACCAGAACTGAGCAGGGGATTAAATGGGGGTCTCCCACTGAGAGTTGCCTGGGAACCGCAGAGTAAGCTGACCTACTGTTGCTGGTCCAGTCAGGAGTCCAGGTCCAGGGTTTGGGGATTATATATCCACTGTGTTCCTGTTGTCCCTGCTGGTCAGGGCCAAGGTCAGCAGATGTAACCTCGGTGGAGCAGGGACCATGGGGCTTGTCCTCAATCCCTTCCTCACACTTAGCTTATAGCTGGTGCCCAGGAAGTGGGGGTGGCAGCTAGTGTGTTGACATTGGGCGTGGACGTAGGACCTCTGGCCCAGGCTGGGGCTGGTCAGGGGTGGCTAAGGACGTGGCAATGCCATGGGGAGGGAGAGTCCAGGTCTGGAGGTCTGTGTCCTCCCTGCCAGTGACCCAGCGACACTAAACACCCCTTTCCTGGTTGCTGGGCTTGGATTTCAGCAGCCTCCATCACACTCTCTTCCTGTGAACTCTCAATGACTCAGCCACACTTGGAGGCCGGCAGAGCTTTCCAGAGAAAGTGCTGTAGGAAAAGCTGTTCCGGAACAGGAGTCAATTTAGGCTCAGGAATAGCACCCAGCACTAACCAGGCTCCAAGTAGCCACTGCCAAGGATAGCTGTGTGGGCTAATGAAGGGATGATAGCTCCCTGATGTGTGCATCCAGCACCTTTCCAAGTTTCATATCGGGACATAAACTATACCCCACATCAGGAGTTAACTGTACTCCTCTAGTCAATAATCCTTCATGACTCAAACCTTTAGCTTGAGGTTGTTGTTTATTTTATACTTACGGGCAACTCAGGCTCTGAATATCTGGCAATGAGAAAATAATGTTCATATGTCATGCCTAAGGTCTGCCTGGACCAGTGACCTTGCTGGATTGTGAGAACCAGAGATGGAATCCCAGCTCAGCATACCATCATGTGCCCCTGGGTGAGCGCTGGATCCTCTCTGATCCTCATTCTTGACCCGTGACACGGCTGGGAAGTCTGACTGGAGGATGAAGTGGTGAAAACAGCAATGAACAGGGTGATACAGATACACCCCTTTTTTGGAAATCAAATTTGAGTTTCCCTCATTGATCATTTTCACTCCCAGGGATCATTTCCCTTCCTTTCTGATAGGACTTGAGAGATTCCAGACACTTTCATCAGTGAGCATGTCTCCCCCACCCTCTCCCGCCCAGCAGTCACCAAGGTGGTCATGCTGCTGGCTTGTAGCAGAGCTGGGGCATGGACCCAGTGCTCCTGACTCCTGTTCCAAAGTGCAGGTCCGGCTCTGGCTCCACTTCCCTTCGTGGCAGGGTGGACAAGATGAGCCTGGGGCAATAGGGAGCTGGGCCAGAGCGGGGCCATGCTCAGCATGGCAGGCAGGCAGGCAGAGAAGTGCTGACCTAGCGTCCCCGGCTCCTCCTGGCACTCTGGTGGAGTGCCTCTGCCTGCCGATGGCTGCCAGCTCTCCAGTGGCTCTCTGTCCTGCTCTAGTTTTCCTCGTCTGCTTCTTCAGCCTCTTACTTCTGACAGCTCTGGGGCTGTTTCTTGGCACAGGGCACTCTGGTGAGGTGGGTGTGGGAGTTGGGGGTTGAGGCATAGAGTTCTAGAGGAAGAGGGCAACCCTGTGGGAGCAGGAGGAGCCAACCGGTTGGCTCCCTAGCGCTCCACAACTCACCCCTGACCCCGACTGAGCCACCATTGCTCTCCAAATGCACACGAAGACAGTCCGTGTGCCCAGCCCATGCCTGGCTCTGATAGGTCAGGAGGATGCTTGGAGCAAAGCCCTGACCCAGCTATGATACTGCTGCAGACCCTGGCACCAGCTTTGCCAAGCTGACAGCCTCGGCCGCCACTGGGGCTGCTCCTCCTCAGCCCTCCTTGAGCTGATTCTGAGTTGCCCCCAAACAGCTGGGGTGATCTGGCATCTGGGCCCCTTGGCCTTCTTCCCCTCAAAGGCTGCCCAGCCTGCGTGCCCCCATCCTAGAGGCTGACCCACCCCCAGTAGCTTGGAGCCACGAGGGCTGGCAGCTGCCAGAGTGCAGAAACTGCAGACAGTAGCGTTTGGGAATGTTTTCCTTGCCTTGGCACTTTCCTTCTCCTGACCTCACCATAAACCCCATGGAGGCATGGCTGGGTACAGACTGGCCCATTTACAGGTTGAAACTGTGGCATACTTCTGTGGCATGGTGGGCACTCCCTGTGAAAACCCCATCTCATTTCCTCATCTAACATCACAGCTAGGGCATAGCTGGAGCTCTCCTTGTGGCCTGGTGCTCACGTGTTGTCCCCACCCCCACGCTTGGCCAGACACCCTGAGTCGCATCCTCTTGGGTTCCCCAGCCCAACTCTCCCCGCCTGTGGCCCACTCTTGCCCTGAATAGGCCGTGAAAATATAGACCCTACTGTGATCTCCCCCTGCAGAGCCCCTAGGGCCTGAGCAAGGTCTCTGGAGCCTCTTTTCCACTCTCCCCCTTCAGCACCATATTGTCCCATCCTGCGGGGAAAACAGAGAGCATATGCATGGGCTCTGAGCTCATTTACATAATGAGGTTGATCAGGATGAATAATTCATCAGTTGCCTGGGGGTGCATGGGGAATGGGGGTGGGGAGGATGTGGAGCTGGGACAGGTCTCCCCTCTCTGAAGCCCAGGTCACTCTGATAGGTACAGCCAGGAACCTACCCTCTTCTGGCTAGGTATCTAGGGTCCAGGGGGAGCAATGCTGGGAACCTGGTGGGAAAGCAAAGCAGGAGAGATTATAGTCAGACATGATGAAGAATCAGTTGGCTCCTGAGGCATGCCAGCCTGGGATGCATTCCTGACCTCAGAGAGACACCTTCCTTGGAGGATCTCTACAGAAGGAGAGAAGCTCCTCTGCCTGGGGTTAGGGCTAAGGCTAGAGCTGCCTGGCCAGGGCTGGGCTAGGAGCAGGAACCCAGGACAGCCATGTTTGGAGGCCACAGGCTACCCTTTGGGAAGACTCAAGCCAATTCTGGACCCATGGAAGCCTTTCCCAGTCCTCATCAACCACTCATAGCTTGCCTGCCAGTCAGGGCAGGAATGGTGTACAGCGTGACCCATGTCCTGCCTGCCTCAATCCCAGGATGGCCTTACCCCAGCTATATGCTGCTAGTTATTCCTGTGATCCTATCATACAAATGGGGAAACTGACACCCTGGCTGCTGTCTCCACCAGCCAATCTCATAGTGGATCCTTGACAGGCCAGTCCTGAGTGGTGGCAGGGGAGCTGTCTAGCAGAGGAGCTACCTGGGGCCACCACTCCCCCGGACTGCTGAGCCTGCATTCATAGAGAATGGGACCCCAGGACTTGGAAATCCCCAACCTGAGTCTTTTGTTCCCCTCCCCACTTCTGTGCTTCTCTGGACAGTCATGGTGATTCAGGTCAATGGTGTCTGTGTGTCTCCACTTCTTGTGGGTGGCCAGGAATGGCATTTTCCAACAGTGACAGCAGCACAGCCTTACTCCAGCTACTCCATCTTGTCTGCCCCCGCCATCTCTGTGCCCCGTCTGCTCAGCACTTCTCAGTAATGTGTAATTAATATTTGTGGAGTGCCACATCTGGAGCTGGCTCCCGGCATGGACCAAAATCTGGCCATGTCCAGGGCCCCTTTCCCGAGGGGCTCAGGTAGGTGGGACAGGGTCCCTCTGCAGGTGCCTTTGAGACAGGCCTCCCCCTGTCCCCTTCCACCCTCCTCCTCGGCTGGCACCACCAACTTCTGAAACACATGCACACTCACACACTGATTCTGGGGGTGCTGACTGAGGCTGCACTCTATTCCCATCTAGGGAGGGTACACCCTGGGCGGGTGCCCTCTGAGCATCTGGGCATCCCAAGTGGGGTTAGCAGTGCCCACAAGTGCCAGGGAACCTCAGAACCTTAGAGGGGCTGGAGCAGAAGAGGAAGAAGGAAGCTGGTGGGGAGGGGCGCCCAGAGGGCCAGGCAGGAGGAGCACAAGAAGCTGTTCCCCCTAGACCCCACAGAAGGTCCTTTCACCAGGGCACTGTGGTTAACATGTGCCCCCTGGAGACAGGCATGCAGCTACTTGGCCAGGTCCCCCAATGGCACAGGCTGTCACACTGACGCACCGAGAGTCAGGTGAGGGGTGGCCAGCATGGCACAGCCCCTCTGCAGGGCTCCTGCAGCCTCGGAGCCAGCATCTCCGGGCTCTGCATTTGCTCATCACGCAGCCTCCACCCCTCTACCCAGCCACCTCCTGGTGAGGCCCAGCGGCGCCCTCGTCTCCTGGTGTAGATGATGGGGATGTGGGGCGCATCAGGGTGGGGGGTGATGGGGAAGCGCGAGTGTGAAATATGCCGCTGGATAGGGATTGCTGTCACTTGCCTCCCTAAAAACGCACATATATTATTCTTTAATGGAAAGTTAATTGTCTTATTATTCCCTCCATATGGTCCTCTTGCTTGGCACCCAGTGGGGATGTGTGGGGCTAAAGGGGGGGCTCCTGGGAGGGTGTCTGAGACGTGGTGAGGCCGCTGCTCGAGCGTAATTGGGTAGAGAGAGGCAGATGCACAGGAACCTGACCAAAGCCCTGCCTAGACCCCCTCTGTGTCCCCCCAACCCAGCCTGCTCTCTACCTCTTTCTTTCCCAGGCCCTGACCTGGGGGCAGCCTCTTCTGGTACCCCCCTTCCCCGCCCACTGTAAAGTGTGGGAATGTTCTCTCCTGAGCACTGTGTGGGGAGACATAGGATTGGATGGGGAGTGGCTGTTGCCATCCTGACCTCCCCGCTGCCTCCTCCCCCCATATACACACACACTCTGTTGTTGCTGGCAGGAGAAAATGCCATTTTTGAGAAGCTTTTCTAAAACCATTTCATCCATGGCAGGCATCTGGCCTGGGCCAGCTGACTGGCTTAGGTCTCCCATATCCTTCCACATACCCTCATCAGAGAGGGGCTGTGTGGGCAGGGGAACTGTCCTGGGATGCCTGCCCCAGGGACCCTGGGTCATGTTGGCCACCCCTTCTGTGGCACCAGCCACCTGGAGCCTCCCCCACCCCAGTGGCTCCCCCAGGCTGCTGAGGGTGGGCCAGGTATGGGTCCCCTTCTCAGTCCCTTGTTCCCTGCCAGGCTTCCTTTCTTCCTGCCCCCTGGAATGAGGGTATTGTGTCAGAACAGCCTAGAGAAGGTAGAGATGCAGTGACTGGAAGGCCCCAGAGAGGCCTGGCTGCATGTGGGCCCCTGGCTCCTACAGTCCTGGCAGGGCAGGGCTGGGGCAGGGAACCCTGCTCTGAGGCTTCTGGGATTCTGAGCAGCCTCAGCAGGGAGTTGCCCCCCAGGTTTCTGTGGAGGCCATGGGTGCAGAGGGGCAGGTCTGTGGGGGCAGCATCTCTGGGTCGGATCAGCTGGTGGTGCAGTCATGGAGAGGGGCCTCCAGCTTCCAGCTTGTGCCAACAGGTCACAGAGGGTACTTCCAAGATCAGTTCCCAGGGGATGGGAACAGCTTGGAGTGGGAGAGAAGTGGCAGGAAAAGCTGTACCTTCTGAAGGTAGAACCTGCCTGTGGTCCCACAGCTGAGGCCAAGCTGGATTTGGATTTGAACCTAGGGCCTGTACCAGGGGCAGCAGCTGGATGGTGGGAGGTGGTGAAAGGATGAAGCAGACAGGAAGGGCAGCCACTGTGGGACCCGAGACATGTTGTCCTGCCTCTCTGAGCCTTGGTTCCCTCACCTGGGAAATGGGGATCCAAGCAGTACTGTCTCATGGGGTACCTGAAGATCTCAGGGGAGCAGGAGCAAGGAATGGCTGCAGGTAGCCCTGCATAAGTGTGGGGTGCCTTTGCCCCACCCCCACCCCCACAACCACTGTCAACTTCCTGCCCTTCCAGAGGTTGATCACAGTTTAGAAAAGTTCACGTGCTCAAGGTGTCCTTTCTGCTTGGTTCAGCCCAGGGTTTAGAAACTGGTCCCCTCATCTCTGCTGATCATGACACCTTTTAGGGACATCTCCCTAAGAGAGGCACAAAGGCCACCAAGCTGGAGCAGAGCTTGAAAAAACAGGGCCTGTGGACCAGGGAAGGGTAGGTGATTTCTTTGGCCGGAAATCCAGGGAGCTAGCTGCAGAGACGCTGTTGGGGAGGAGATGGGTGGAGGCAAAAGGAAGGGCCCCTTTACCCTGGAAAACTGTGAGTCAGTTTCTACAATCAGTCAACAAGTTGACACCTTGTTTCTCAGGCCCCATGGGCTTAAAGAAGGGGATGGACAGCTGGGTGTGGTGGCTCATGCCTGTAATCCCAGCACTTTGGGAGGCTGAGACGGGCAGGTGACTTGAGGCCAGGAGTTCGAGACCAGCCTGGCCAACATAGCAAAACCGCATCTCTACTAAAAATAGAAAAACTAGCTAGGCATGGTGGTGCATGCCTGTAATCCCAGGTACTTGGGATGCTGAGACAGGAAAATTGCTTGAACCTGGGAGGTGGAGGTTGCAGTGAGCTGAGATCACTCTACTGCACTCCACCCTGGGCAGCAGAGTAAGATTCTGTCTCAAAAAAAAAATTAAAAAAAAGAAAAAGAGAGAGAAGCAGATGGAATGGAGTAGGGGGTCATACAAAGCCACCCAACTCTGACCTGTGCCTAGATGTTGGCGTTGGGAATGGGGAAGTTAGTGGATAAGACAATAGAGTGGCTGAGGCCAGAGATGAGGATTGGGGGTTCTTGAGGGTGGAATCTCTCAGGATCTCTGGAAGTTTCTCTGTCTGGGTTCTCTGTCCCTCAGTTTAAGGAGGAGACAATCTCAGTGGCCATGAGCAGAACCTCCCTAGGCAGACAGCACTGCTCTGCCTGGAAGATTTTAGTCGCTAACCTTTGGCTTTGCTGCAGGGCCCTTCCCTGAAGTGAGGGCTGCTCAATCCTTCCATCTTGGGGATCAGCAAAGTTTGTCTGTGAAACTTTTCTAAAGCCCTGCGCACACACAGACACACACACACACGCATGCGCGCACACACACACACAGTATTCTGATGAACTTGCTGGTTCTCTTCAGAGGTCCCTAGGGAGGCTGGCCTTATAGCAGGACAGCGGAGGGTCAGTTTGAACTCAGCCCTTGCATCTATCTTTTTTTTTTTTTTTTTTTTTGAGATGGAGTCTCATTCTGTCATCCAGGCTGGAGTGCAGTGACGCGATCTCGGCTCACTGCAAGCTCTGCTCCTGGGTTCACGCCATTCTTCTGCCTCAGCCTCCTGAGTAGCTGGGACTACAGGCGCCCGCCACCACGCCTGGCTAATTTTTTGTATTTTTAGTAGAGATGGGGTTCCACTGTGCTGCCAGGATGGTCTCAGTTTCCTGACCTTGTGATCCACCCACCTCGGCCTTCCAAAGTGCTGGGATTATAGGCGTGAGCCATTGCGTGGCCAGCCCTTGCATCTTGTTGAAGAGTAGACAGGGTCTGCTGTCACCCCAACTGGACTCTGCATCCGTCTCTGAAAAGGGACAGGGCTGCCATGTCCAGAGCCGGAGGCTGGTCTGCATGTTCGAGGGTGGGAGATGGGGGTTGGAGACAGAGGGCTGAATGGGTTTCATGCTCAGCCCCCCCAGGGACAGTTGACCCAATCTGCATTCCTCCCCCAGCCTTCACTCCCTTCCATTGCTGGATCAGTGGCAGCCATGGGGACACTTGCCTCAGATTCGTGAAGCCCCAAGCACTTGGCGGAGGCAGAGAAGTAATTGGTTCTGACAAACCACAGCCAGCCCCAGGGGCGGCAGGAGCAGCATTCCACACAACCAGACAGGAGATGGAGGCTCAGCATGACCTCCCTCCACCTTCTCTTGAGTGTGGCTGCCCTCACCTTGTAAGTGGAGATTTTATGTTTGGAGAAAGTTACGGAGCCATAAACCTTTTCTCTTTCTTATATCTGTCTCCTTGGGACCCGACAGTTCTGAACAGAAGCTGGCCTGCTCCTTGGAGGTGGGAGAGACTGAGGCAAGGGTTGGCTCCTGAGCAGACCCCCTCCTTGTCTGTCTTTGGGTTCTCCTGAAGCAGGGAACCAAGTGACTGACCATCGGAGCTTGAGGACCTGATCTCAGTATGCAAGGGTGTGCTGTCTGGATGGAGAGGCAGGCTATGCACACACACAGGTGGGCAGGTGTGGACACTTGCCTGCAGGGTATGTCCATAGGTGTCCACAAGGCTGACACAGATGAGGTGCCCAGCTAGTAACTATTCAGTAGATGCAGAAGCAAAGCAGTAGGCCTCTGAGGACTGAAAAGGAACAGATCCGGGCTCTGATTCTGTCCCATTTGGCCTTGGGAACCATCCACCCCCATGGAGAAACTGAGATTAGTGCATCGGGGTTGACTGAGCCTTGATGCCAGATGCCCTAGGAGATGTGGCAGGCATGGGGCATCTGCCAGGACTCAGCCCCACATAGATGATCCCTGGATTACCCTTTATAAGGGTATGGAGGGCCCAGCAGCAGTGGAGAGGAGCTAGATGTGAGAGTGTGCTGGCTACCCAGATACTGGTCTGGAGCCAGGGAGGCTGGCCATTCCTAGAGTGACTTGAAGGCTTGGCCCAGGTGTGTGGCGCCAGGCCGGGGTAGCAAGGAGCCTTTCTCACGCCTTTGGGTGTCCTCCCCTTCACTCTCACTAGACCACTCAGCTTCTTCAAGTCCACTTGCCACTCTCCTCACTCCCCTCACCCCTTTACAGGCCTCTCCCCAGCTTTAAACCCAGCCCACAGCTCCCCTCCTCCAGGAATCCCTCCAGATCAATGCTGAGGCCAATGGTGTCTGATACTCGCTGCTGCCTTCAGCTTTTGCATCTTTCAGGTACAGAAAGAAGATGGGAGTTGCCAGGAATCTCTGGCAGGCCCAATCCAGTGTTCCCATCATATGGGGTACAGAGACCATGGCCAGAAGGCAGAGTGACGCCCAGGCTCTCGGGGAGTCCACCTGAATGCAGGCGGTCAGACTGGGAAGGCAGCTAGTCCTGGTGATTCTTGGTCCTGTGATCCACTGTAGACACAGTTTCTGACCTGCTGAGGCTCGTGTGAGATGGAACATGGGCTGATTATGGTGCATGAGAGATGCGTGGTGCTGCATGGGGAATGTGAGCACACATGCCTGCACATGGAGAAGAGAACAAGTGAACCTGTGTGTGTCAGTGCTGTAAGTAACATGTGAGCGTTTGTGTGTCCATAGATGGGAGTGGTCATAGAAGGTGAGCATGTGCGTGTGTGTGCACAAATGCGCGGTTCTGAGTGCTGCCTGTGGAAGTATGAGCAGACACACATTAGGGTAGGGTGAGACTGTAAGGAGGCAAGTGTGGAGAGCTGTCACCCGAGCAGGCGAGAACTACTTAGCTGATTAATTAGCAAAGCTGAGAAATCTCAGTTGTGGGGGAGGAGCACACACACATACACGTGCACGCACACACACACACACACACTTCCCACATGCATGGTGAGCATCCCCCCACTCACTCTACCTGACACTGCTCAGCAGCCCTGCATGGGGGCAGGCTGCCAGGTGGTTGGGGGTGCACCCTGGGATGGGGCTGGACCAAACATGCCTACTGTGGAGATCACAGGCCTTGTGCAGGGCAGTTCTCTTCCCTAATCCAGTGCCCACAGAGGCTGATGGTGATTCCACCGAAGACCTTGTCCCCATTTCACAGATGAGAGAGCTGTGGCTGGTAAGGAGCAAGGAGCCAGAGCCTCGTTTCTAGGTCCGGGGCCTCCTGGGGAAGTGGGGCATCCTCCAGAGTTTGCAGGCATGGTCAGATGATTCTCCAGTACAGTTTGATCCACTGAAGAGTTACCTTCCAAAGGCAGAGGGGGGACCTGTCTTGGTTCCTTTGGGCTTAGAGGAGAGCTAATGTCCACCAGGGAGCTTTCTACAGTACAAGACAAGCCACTCCCACTTACAACCCCTAGATGCTTGTCACAATCCAGTTTCTTCTGCGTGCCTTGCAGGCAGGCCAGGGAGGCCTCATCCCCCAGAAGCCTTCTTAACACCTCCCTTCACCTGACCCTAGAAAGTGAGGGTCCCCCATGCTCCCCAGCTCCCATAGCCCCGTGCACCTCCCCATCAGCATGAATTGCTGTGATTGCAGCTGCCCCTGTTTCATGTTCATCATTTGAGCACAGCTCCTGGGACACTGATAGGATCTGTTGAACTTGTACCTGAGTCTTAGAGTCTGGGTTTGATGCTGACTCCTGGCAGGCAGGCCTGCTGCCCTTCAAAGACCCCTGGCCCTGCCACTGCACCACATCATCATGCAGGGAGACCCGGAAGCTGGGTCAAGTGGCAGCCACTTGCCTCTTGATCAGGTGCTGACAGAGGAGCCTTCATTATGCTCCATCTACCGGTGTGGGATAAATTGGTGTACAGTGAATTTTTCCTTTTAAAGAGGGACTTTCACACCGGGGAAAACTTTTGAAAAGAACATTTATATAAAAAGCAATTACCGTGCCAGTAATTTGTATGTATTCTACCCC
This sequence comes from Theropithecus gelada, assembly GCF_003255815.1. Lineage (NCBI taxonomy): Eukaryota > Metazoa > Chordata > Mammalia > Primates > Cercopithecidae > Theropithecus > Theropithecus gelada. The sequence continues at coordinate 89,720,383 of NC_037669.1, forward strand.
TTCCATCGCTGCCTTTATGATCGAACGTGGCCACCTCCTGGGCAGCTGCAGCCTGGCTCCCAGCCTCCCGACTACAGCGTCCTGCCTGCTGGAGTGGCCTCCTTCTCCGGAAAGGATCAGGATGCAGGGCCTAGGCCCAGCAGGGGTATGGACTCCAGGAGTACAGCTGGGTGAAACAGGTGCTTTGGAAATTTCCTCCCGTGTGCATCTCTGTCCTGAGGTTGCTCCAGCCCCAGTCCCAGGGTGGCACATCTTTTCTGGGCCCTTCTTGGCAGCAGGCAAGCACTTAAAGGCACCTGCTTTCCTGCAGCCTCACAGCCCAGTTTGCTAGAGGAGGAGGCAGTGGTGTGGGAGCAGGTATTTTCCCTCCAAGGAGCCACTAACGGGCACCCTGCTTCCCCAGCCATTATTACTCTCACACTCGATGCATTACGTAAATTGTCTCCGTTGCTAAGTGGTAGAGGAGCCACTCAGGGGAAACGAGGGAGCAGGTCTGAAGCCTTCTGGGGGGAAAGCAAGAGACTAGGCCCTGAAAACTCATCCTCTGCATCAAGAAGGGTCTGGCCGCCTCTCCTCTTAGACTAGGACCCTTGAAGCTGGCGTACCATCTCCCCCTCAGACCACAGATTTTATGTGAGCTACGGCTTCACCCCCACAGCAGACAGGGGTTCCCAGGAGGCTGGATAGGTTCCCTCATTGAACAGGGCCACCGGATTGAGGCTTTGCTTCCCACTCAGACCAGCTCCTGGGGTAGGACACATGCCCCTGTGTTGCCCAGGAAGGTCTGCGTCTCCCACCTGCATGACTTTCAGCAGCGACTGGGCACTGCGGCCCTCCAGGATTGTGCGCACTCACTTACAGCCTTAGAAACTCTTGGCAAACTAGAGAAGGTCATGTCTACTCCTGAGCTAGTTGACCTGCCTCCTCCACAGATCCTGGAGTGCCCCAATAATCTTGGGTCACTTCTGAAGTGAGTACTCAGTGAACATGGGATGTAGAAAGGTGAATATTTGGGGCAACCCCACATCCTGGGGTGCCAACAGGTTCTTGGGTTGCTGGGGGGCCTTCAGTCTCAATGAGCCATGGCCTGGGCCTGGTCAAGGCCTGGGTGATGGAGGGAGTTCTCCCAGGGTACTCACCTGGCCTGCCGTCCTGCCTTTTGAGGAGCTCCCATACTCCCTCTGCATGATCTGCAGAGGCAACCGAGCCCACCCAGGGGGTCTGGATTCAGCATCTCCTCTTCTGAGGAGCCAGGTGCGCTGGGCTTCTTCCAAACTGTGTTGGACTCCTCTCAGCTGAGCTTGCCCTTGGCATGAGGCCTGCAGTGCAGGCTCACACGAGGGTCCTTCCTCCCTGGGATTCAGGGGCTCTCTCAACGCCCGGCCCTCATTCTCCTGCTGGGACACAAGGAGGCCACTGAGTTGAGGGCTTACTGGTTAGTGCATTTCCTGAAAGTTACACAAAGAGTTGGGGATTCCAGGGAGGGTGTGAGAGGTGGCAAAGGCATTTGCAGCCCACTCAGCCCCATTTCTCAGACAGCCCTCCTCTAACTCCTGTCCCTTCCCAGGCAGGGCTGTCTGTGGATCAGGGTGAAATGGCACAGCTTTAAACAGAGGTGTGTACAAAGACAGTGCTTCCGTGGCTGCATAGACTCTGGGGAAGACCAGCCTGGACAACATGGCAGCACCTATCTCTACAAAACATACAAAAATCAGCTGGGCGTGGTGGAGTATACTTGTGGTCCCAGCCACTTGGGAGGCTGAAGTGGAAGGATTGCTTGAGCCTGGGAGGTCGAGGCTGCATTGACCTGTGGTCGTGCCTCTGCACGCCAGCCTGAGTGACAGAATGAGACCTTGTCCCCCCCCAAAAAAAGAGAAAGATATTTGGAGCTTCTTCCTTACCACCTGGCACTGTCCCCCACTGTCCCCTAAGATGGATGGCGTTATCTCTCAGACCCCTGTGGCTGCTGTGCCTCAAGTTGCTTTGTGATTACTGCCAACTTTTGGGAGTGTTGGGGTAGGACCCCTGACCAGGGATCACCAATGCCAATTCAGTGTTTCAGTCTAAGTAGCCTGGTCTGTGTACTCAGTTGATCAGGGAATTTGAAACCTCAAACTGTCTTCATTGCAATGAGAGTAAACAGAAGTAGTGATGTCGCCTGCTGCCCTTTGACGGCCTCTGTCCTGAGGCCAGAGGCTGGAGTCAAAGCAGTCAGTTCCCTGTCCCTGACTCCTCTGCCTACATTCTTCTCTCTCTATCCTTCTATTCTTCCCCTCCCAGCCTCCCTCTCTCTTTTTTTTTTTTTTCTTTTTCTTATATTTCTAGATGGATTTTTAAATTTAGGGTTTTCAAATCAGTGTTACACAGGCGCCTGGTGTAAAGTCATAGTTTTACCAGGCGAGTTGTGTTAGGAGCACAGCAGCCCCGTCCTCTCCATTTCCAACTCCCCAGAGGCTGTCACTTTCTAATCTCTGAGCTCCATATCTCTAAATGACATACTTATGTCGCTACTTCTTGATTGTTCCGTTTTAGGCATTATCCGTGGGCATCCTGCTGCGGGAGAGGAGGGCTTTGCGCCCCTCCCCCAGCCCATCCCTTGCCCTTTCGTGCATAACATGATATGGTGAGGCTCACTGTTGACATTGCCCTGGCCTGGCAAATGCTATTCAGAACTGAGCCTTGTGGAACACTTTTGGGTACAATTTTTTAGTTGTTTCCTACAGGTAAAAACTGTCTCAATTTTGTTAGTTTTATTATTATTATTATTATTATTATTATTATTTTGAGACAGTCTTGCTCTGTCACCCAGGCTGGAGTGCAGTGGCACCATCTCAGCTCACTGCAGCCTCCACCTCCCTGGTTCAAGCGATTCTCCTGCCTCAGCCTCCCCGTAGCTGGGATTACAGGCACGCACCACCACATCTGCCTAGTTTTTGTATTTTTAGTAGAGATGAGGTTTCGCCATGTTGGCCAGGCTGACCTCAAACTCCTGACTTCAAGTGATCCACCTCCCCTGCCTCGGTCTCCCAAAGTGCTGGGATTACATATGTGGGCCACTGTGCCCGGCTATTGTTAGTTTATTTGCTTAGTATTCTGTGAACCTTTACTCACTCTGCCCCCAACTCTCCACCACTTTATCTGACCTGGCTCTCATACACCTGGGCTTCTGTTAAATTAAATTCACCTTCCAAGAGAGTCCTGCCCAGAGCCTCCCACCTTGCTCCAGGGAAGATTGCTCTCCCAGCCTGCGGCACTGATGTGTCCCTGGGATTTCCTTTCCCCCTCTTGGGGTTGGAGTCCCCTCTTTCATGGATCCTGTAGCTTCCTCTTCCTTAGACTTCTCCCTCATTTTGGTAGAGAACGTTTTCTTTCTTTTCTTTTTTCTTTTTTTTTTTTTTGAGACTCCCCAGGCTGGAGTACAGTGGTGTGATCTCGGCTCACTGCAACCTCCGCCTCCCAGATTCAAGTGATACTCCTGCCTCAGACTCCTGAGTAGCTGGAATTACAGATGTGCGCCGCCACGCCCAGCTCATTTTTGTATTTTTAGTAGAGATGAGGTTTCACCACATTGACCAGGCTAGTCTTAAACTCCCGACCTCAAGTGATCCACCTACCTGCCTCTGCCTCCCAAAGTGTTGGGATTACAGGTGTGAGCCACCACGCCCAGCTGAGAACATTTTCAGTTGGCTTCCTGAGGACAGGTACAGGGGAGCCAGACTTTGGAGACTGTCATGTCTCAGAAAGCCTTCGTTCTCCCCCACGCTCAGTAGAGATTTCAGGTGGGTTGGAAGTCCAGGGTGGAAACCATTTGCCCCAGATTTTCTAAGGCAGCACTCCATTACTTCCAGCTTCTTAAGTTGCTATGGAGAGGTCTCCAGTCATTCAGATTCCCGATCCATTGTACATGACCTGGTTTTTATCAGAAACTTGTAAATTTTCTCCCTTTGTCCCGCGTTCAGAAATTCCACACTGATCTACCTTTGCGCAGTTTTTCATTTCTTACCGCTCAGTGCACACTTTCAAACTACTTGTGTCCCTCAGTTCTGGGACATTTTCTTGAATGGTTTCTTTGACTGTTTCCTCCCTTCTCATTTCTCTGTTCTTTCTAGAAACCTTAACTCAGGCCCTGTTCTTTTTTATTTTTCTTTTCTCTCCACTATTCCATCTCTGTGTCTTTCTGTGAGATTTCTCCATTTGATCTTCCAATCTTCTCATCAAATTTTACATTTAACCATTGCATTTTAAATTCCCAGGATGTCTTTTTGACCTTTTTTTTTTTTTTTTTTTTTTATTTGTTTGTTTTTAGATGGAGTCTCGCTCTGTCGCCCAGGCTGGAGTGCAGTGGCATGATCTTGGCTCACTGCAAACTCCGCCTCCTGGATTCACACCATTTTCCTGCCTCAGCCTCCCAAATAGCTGGGACTACAGGTGCCTGCTACCACGCCCAGCTAATTTTTTGTGTTTTTAGTAGAGATGATGTTTCACCATGTTAGCCAGGATGGTCTTGATCTCCTGTCCTTGTGATCTGCCTGCCTTGGCCTCCCAAAGTGCTGGGATTACAGGCGTGAGCCACTGAGCCTGGCCGGACCTTTTTAAGAATAATATCTTGTTCTTGTTTCATTCTTGCCACAATGTCTGTTAGTTGTCTGAGGACGGTATAATTTTATAGATTAAAAAAAACTTTTTATTTTGAAATAATTTTGGATTTACAGAAAAAAACAACAAAAAAGAACAATTTTAGATTTACAGAGAAGATGCAAAAATAGTACAGAAATTCCCTAACCCTTTGCCCAGTTTCCTCTAAGTTATCGTCTTGCATAACCATGGTATAAATATCAAAACTAAGACATCAACATTGGCACAATATTGTAAACCAAACTGAAGACCTTATTTGGATTTTACCAGTTTTTGCACTAATGTCCTTTTGTGGTTCCAGGAACCAGTCTGCATTTAGTTCTGTCTCCCTAGTCTCTTTTATTTTTTTTTAATTTTAAAAAACAGGCTTAATTCACTTTTCATGTATTTATGTATTTATTTAGTATTTAAAAACTCCATGTTGTAGTCAGAGATGGAGCCTGCAGGGGTATCGGGGGTTGACTCTGGATCAGGTGAGGCAGACAGGATGGGACAGCTCCTGGTGCTGAAGAGGAGGAAGGGTGGAAGCAGTGCCTGTGGGCCAGGGGATCTCTGGTGGGAGCAGACTGCAGGGTGAGAAGGGAGAACCCCCAGGAACCAATGGAATGGTTGGGAGGCACTGCCTGCCTCTCGTATTCCTTCCTCAGATGTCTGCTGACCCCTCCCCAGGAGGCAGCCGGTGAGCTGGTAGGGTGCAGCAGTGAGCAGTTCCCAGTCACCGGGGGTCAGAGGGCATGTTTTCTCCCCTGGACTCACTCACATCCCTGGGTCCTGGTATAAGTGTACCATCAGGTTCATGTTCCTGGCCGGAGTTCTGAGGGGCTTGAAGCTTTTCTGAGTTCGCATCTTGGACCCTTGGCTCCAGGTGCTGGGGGCCTCAGGGCCCTGCTGAGGGATAGTTTTTAGACTGCTGGGCTTCGGACTCCCAGATCATCTTCCTGTGTCCCTGTAGTACCAAGGGCTGAAGAGTTGGGGAGCAGGGCACCATGGGGTGGCAGGAGTGCCCTGGGCTGATGCGTCCCCATCACGAGTCAGGTGGGAGGGTTGGGAAGACCCTGTCCCCAGGCCCAGCAGATTAGTAGTGAGCATTTGAAGAGAGAAAATGGACCAACCTGTGCTTCATCTATGGACAGCAATGACACCCTAGCCTTGTGACTGTGGCCTGAGTGAGGGAGGCAACTGCCTCCACTCCCCATGGCCCAGGCAGAAGCAGCAGGCCCCACAATCTCCTCAGGGTGATCCTGACCTTTCCCCACCACCCGTGTGCATACCTGGGCTCCCTTTTATCAAATATCCTTCTGCTAATCTCATCTCTCTATGTGACTTCCCTGTAATTAGCTCACTTTGCAAAATATGATGTCTGTCATAGTTCCCCCTCCATGTTTTTCTTTTCCCAGGAAAGGGTAAAGAGGGAATGGGATGAAGAAAGATTTCTGGACGTGGGGCCACCTCACAGGTCAGCTCTGGCCCCCTCCCCTGCACACAGGGCCCCACATACACTAACATGCCCTAGCTCAGCTCCAGAGCCTGGAGAGTTGATGGAGGTCAGTGGGCTGGACCAGAAACCAGGGGAAGGGATGGCACAGGCCTGACTGAGCAAGTTCCCCAGAAAAGGTTCTCCCAGTCTTCTAGCTGGGGTTTCAGGACCTAGCCTTTGGGGTTCCCCAGCATTAACCCATTGCTGCTAGAAGTGAGCCTGCCAGGGCCTGGTAAGTCAATCACCATAGTCTGTCTGCTCCAGCTTCCAAAATGTTGTTCCTAGTATCTCCTGCATATTTCCTTTGTTTCTGTGGGTTTTGCCATTTTGAATAGTCCTTAACAGTTGTGTCAGGGAGTTTGGGGAAAGAAAGTTCGCCAGGCACCATTGCTTTCACTTCTCTTGTAGCAGCTGAGTCCTTACTGTTTGGTTAAGTGAAATCTATGCTGGGCCCGGGACAGTGAATTGATGAACAGGAGGTCCTTTGGCTAAGTGGATAGGCAAGCCCGGGCTGGTCTCTTACCACCCTCTCACTACCCCTGACCCTCCACATGAGCCCAGAGACTCCCTGTCTACTGCCTAGGACTCCAGGGAACACAGTTTGAGAACTGCTGCTCTGTACATGGGAGTGTGTTGGGCACAGGGCTTGGCTTGGAGTTAGCAAGCAGGGAGTCTTTGGGATTGGGGGAAGGTGCATAGAGGCAGCTCAGCTAGCCTCACAGGGACACTTGAGCAGCTGGTTCTCTTCCCGTGGCCAGGTGCCCCTCATCCCGAGTCTCAGTTCCCCGTCTGCACGGTGGGAAGCCCTGGCAGGTCTGGCTTACACAGCCAGCAGTGGGGAATGGCTTTGCTGATAAAGCAAGTTCTTTTTTTTGTTTTTTTTTTTTTTTTTGAGACGGAGTCTCGCTCTGTCGCCCAGGCTGGAGTGCAGTGGCCGGATCTCAGCTCACTGCAAGCTCCGCCTCCCGGGTTTACGCCATTCTCCTGCCTCAGCCTCCCGAGTAGCTGGGACTACAGGCGCCCACCACCTCGCCCGGCTAGTTTTTTGTATTTTTTAGTAGAGACGGGGTTTCACCGGGTTAGCCAGGATGGCCTCAATCTCCTGACCTCGTGATCCGCCCGTCTCGGCCTCCCAAAGTGCTGGGATTACATGATAAAGCAAGTTCTGCCTTGGCTGACAGTGGGCCAGCTATTCCCTGGATGGCTCTCCCACCCAGCACCTTCCCTGTGCTCATAATCTAGCAGGTAGGGTTACCTGGGGCACCCATGGCTGGGGGAGGGCGTTACCCTGAACCTGGCAGGTGGCTGAGGCTCATCCCCTTGGGGCAGCTCCCAAAGACAGCTGGTTCTGAGTGAGTCAGAGCAGGTCTCTGAGCCTCCCCAAGGCCATACCCTTACCCTTATTAGTCTGTCCACTTGGGCTGCCTTCTTCAGTCCCCATCATCACCTATTGAGATTGAGCTCATTCTCCTGAAGCTGAGGGAGTAGGAGAGTGGGACTGTGAGAACAGACAAAAAGAAGCGCCTCAGAAATCAGGTGACCTGGGTCTTGTTTCTTCATATATAAAAGGTGGAGGGAAGTCTCTGCGCTCAGCATCATTGCTGCAAGTGATGAAACCGAGCCTCAGGTGTGTTGAGGCAGTGGCAGAGGTATGTGGGGTTGTGGGGGCAAGAGCTGGACCTGGGGCCAAAGGCTGGAGCAGGAGGCAAGGACTGGACCTGGAGACACAGCCGGACCAGAGCACCTGGGGCCAGGGATGGACTGCGGAGCCAAAGCAGAGGTTTCCAGCAGCTGTGGGGAGACATTCGCCCCTGAGAGAGGGTGAGCAGGGTAGCACCTTCTAGACAGTTTTTGAAAAACTCAGAGCCCAGGTTATGGAGTGATATTTTGCAGGTAGCTGCTGGTTACAAGGAACGGTATTTAGCAGAAAAGGAAGCCTCAGTTCCAGCTTCCCTGATGGCATTTTGAGAGACTGTGTGAGCTGGATCACCCGCCAGAGCCTAGTCTATCATTTTTGTTTGTTTTTGAGACAGAGTCTTACTCTGTCGCCCAGGCTGGAGTGCAGTGGTGCAATTTCTGCTCACTGCAACCTCCGCCTCCTGGGTTCAGGCAATTTTCATGCCTCTGTCTCCCGAGTAGCTGGGGTTACAGGCGCACGCCACCATGCCTGGCTAGTTTTTGTATTTTTGGTAGAGACGGGGTTTCACCATGTTGGCCAGGCTAGTCTCAAACTCCTGGCCTCAAATGATCTGCCCGCCTCGGCCTCCCAAAGTGCTGGGATTATAGGCATGAGCCACCGCACCTGGCTCCAGTTTATCATTTTATTTGCTGGCTTCATTCCACTAGTGAACTCTGAACGGACAGTACTGTCCTTGGGGGAGCCACAAGGAGTGTCATGAAGGGCGTGAAACTGGGCTCAGAATCTGGTTCCTGATCTGCTCTGCCTCCTCTGACCTTTCCAGGGGTGGCCTCGTGTGCATGACCTTCCCCTCCCTGTCTTTGAGTTTTCTCCTGTGAAACCAGGCGGTGGGACAGGACACTATCCGTGTTCCTAGTTCAGGCAGTTAGGCACGGAAGGAGGGCAGGTAGACAGACGCTGAGAATTAGGACTGAGTGAAAGGGCAGTGTGTGTGAGGGGCAGGCCTGGGAGGGCAGCAGGGTTCCTAGTGGGTCCTAAGCAGGGATCCCTGGGGGGAACGGTCGTTCTGACTACCTTGGCCAATCTCGGAAAATTGAGGCCCAGAGAAGATTGGGACAGACTCTCAAGGATCCAGACCCTATCCCAGGCCAGTGAGTGAAAATTGTGAAGTCACAATGTTCTGGCTGCAGTGGGCAAGACACATCTGTGTGATAGACCCACTCAGCTGTGAATGGAGCTGACTCCATCCTTGAAATGTGTGAGCCTCTCCCCTCCACCACTCTACCAGCCCTTGTCTCTTCTTGCCCTGGGCAGCTTTTGTGCCTTGGGAGCCAACCAGAACTCAGGCTAGGTGCTAATTGAAAGCTACCTACCTCGTTTCTGTAGAGGCTGAGCCCCTCCATTTGCACATAGCCCTTGTCTACTATTGCTAGCCTCAGGCAAATGACTCCACCTCTCTATGCCTCAATTTCTTCATCTGTAAAGGAGGGCTAACACTTCCTGTCTTGCCTCCCTTCTGGGTGTCACAAGGTTTAAAGGACACATGCTGAGCAGATGCAGGGCTGCAGACATGAGGAGTCCTGGACGATGGGCAATAGCTGCCCCCCTCGGGGGCTGTGGGGCGCTATCCTGGAACGGGTAGAAGTTGACGATGCGTAGCTGGGAACAGCTTGGATGGATGGGGGCAGAACGTGGAGAGGAATGGGGGGAGCATGTGGGCCCGAGTGTCTGTTTTGCTGATTGCTCCTTTTGCTTTCAAGGAGATTAAACTATTTTTAGCCTGCGCTACTGCTGGTGAGACGCCGGAGGAAGCCTTTCCATCGCCGAGATCTTCTGGAAGCTGCCAAGTGTGGTCTTCAGCTTGATTCTGGGAGCCTCCCAGAGCAGGCGGGAGGGGTGTCACCATCTGGGGGCTGTGGGGACAGGCTGGTGTGTGCTTGCTCCCTGAGGTCCTTGTTGCGCTGGCCTCCCTGAGCTGTGTGGCCCTGGCCTGCAGAGAACAGTAATCTGATGCACCCGATGTTTGTAACACTGTGTTTTAAAAAAGTAATTTATTTTCTAATTATTCCTTGTCTTGCATAACCGTGCATCGCCAAAGTGTCGCTATTTAAAATATTTATCTCTCCACGCCGCAGGAGCAGCTCTGGAGCGTGGAGGGAGAAGAAATAAAAGTTGCGTGCTGGTCGCAGGCATATTACTTTGACTCGTCCTGGCTGCTTTGACGTCTCCCTGTAAATACATTTATTTTTCATTAGGACGTTTCTGAGCTCGTGGCCCCCGGAGAGCGGAGTGATTATGCCGCTCATCTGTGAGAGCTGCAATGGAGAGGTGCTCAATGAGTGAGCGCCACCAAATGCCTCTCGTGCTTGTCCGCATGGGTGAGGGTCCGAGTGCGTGTGGCTGGCGGTGTGCGTGTGCAGGGGGCGTGCAGTGCTCAGCTGCATGTATACGAGGAGAGCATGTGGCCAGGGACTTTGGAGTGATGGGGAAACCAAGGCCCAGAGATGGCCTGCTTTGGAGTGGAATCAGCCTCACTGGCAGTGGCAGTGAGCAGCAGGCTTGTGACCTGTTCTATCCCTAGGGCCGAAGCCTTTCTTTTCAGCTGGGAAGACTTTTGGGATTGGGTGCCTGGAAATGCTGGGTGGCTTCAAGGGGGATGCCATCCAGAGCCTGAAGCAGAGGGCCTACCAGTGCAGCAGGCAGTGTTCCCAGCACGCAGGACAGTACGAGAGCTGGCCCTTCCCCTTCTCTGCCTCTCCACAGGCTGTGGGCTTGAGCCGTGCTGCAGAGGCTGGCCAGGCAGCACCCCTCCTCCAGCCACCCTGTGGAGCAGGGACTGGACTTGGCTCCTCCTTCACTAACAGGCTCTTTTCCAATCAAAAAAAAATTTTTTTTTAGCTCACCGAGTATAAGAGAGAGTTTTATGCTGAATTTTAAAATACCTTATTTTTTCCAGTCTCTAAACTGCTAATCTCCCGGGCTGAGGGATTCTGGGACAAAGGCGAGGCCTCGAAGTGGAAATCTGTAAAATTAGCTTCAGCGGTATTAGTGTTTGCAGTTGGAGATTGAAAAATTGCCTTCCCAGGGCCTGATTGGAGGCTCCGCTCTCCTCAGGGGAGAAGCAAGGACTTGGCAGAGAGAGATGCTGGAGGCCAGGTTGGGGGTGGCTGGGGGGCTGTTGTGGGGGCCCCTCCAGGGGCCTGTGAGTGGGTCAGGGAGGGTGCATGTCCTCTGCTCAAGTCTCCCCTATCAATGCCCAGCTTCTCCGGCACTCTGCGTACACAGCAGGTGCCAAGCAAATGCTGTGGAGTCTGGCTGGGTCCCTTCCCCTTCTTTTCCTGAGGCCTCCTGGACTCGGTTCCCAGCCCCCTTTCCAGTGCTCAGACACAAGAGGGTGGGGGAGGCTTCCGGATCCTGGCTGAGGGGCAGCTCTGGTGCCTGTGGGTGCGCCCGTGTGGCCCATCAGGCCTCTTGTGTGCTTGATTGCCTGTGATTGGCTGCAGCTGAATTCAGCAAAAGCTATTATTTGCCCTTGATGAGCCAATCAGATGGCCTCATTGGCCATTCAGAGCAGGCACCGGAACCAGGGGGGAGATGGGGCTCCGCGAGGCGGGGGTAGGGCAGAACAGATGCAGGACCCGGACCTGGTTGTGTCCACCCGACCTTCACATAGATCACACCTCCCTTTCCTGACCTACCACTCCAAACAGGGGCTCCCCTACACATTAGCCTACCTCCCAGCCTTGGCTCTCACTGTTCCCTCTTCCTGCAGTGGTTTGCCTTGCGCATCTACCTGTCTGAAGCCCTCAAGACCTCCTCCATGGAGTCCATTCCCATCTCGCCAAGCTCCCAGAGCCTTCACCTGCCCCTCTCTCTTCCTTCGCCAGGAGTTACAGAAGTCATGAGAATGGTGGTCAGGAAGATTCAGACAGATGGGGTGCAAGTCCTGAGCAGCCCCTTCCCAGTTCTAGGATGTAGTTCCCCTCGAAAGTTTCTTTATCTGTAGTGGAGAAGGGCCTAATAATCACGCCTCCCTGAAAGGGGTGAGGCCTGAGTGCAGGGATTGGGGGTGTGAAGGGCAGGGTTGGGGACCCAGAAGTCCAGCCACCCCCATGACAGGGTTTTCTCGAACTTCTGTAGGTTGGTCCAGGATTTGGCATTGGTGGGTGCACATGGGCCTGGGCCATCAGAAATGGTTGTGTCCTATTCAGGGAACATTTGGATGCACAGGGACCAAAGCAGGTGACCTGCTATAGGCTGTGTGGTGTGTGTGCACTACAGATGGAGAGGCTGCTAGGACTCGGGAGGTGGCACAGATGAGCTCACCAGGGAATTTAGGGAAGGCTCCCTGGAGGAAGCAGGGAGCTGAGGGGTGAGCATTTCTGGGGAAGCATGGACAAAGGCTGAGCAGTGGGAACAACTCTGGCAGGCAGCGGGGAAGAAAGGAGAGGCTGGTGTTAGGATCTCAGTGATGTGGAAATGGGCTTATGAGCTTGTTCTGGACCCAGTGAGAGAACTGAGCCTTCTGTCTGAGGTCATACTCCTGGGAAAAGACTCTGAGACTCTAAGATTTGCACACAGGAGGCCTCTGCGTCATCTTCAAAGAGGAAATCCTAGCTTTTAGCAGGGATGAGGAGCCACTTCTGCAGGCTCAGAGAGTTTAGCGGGGGTCAAGGTTCTTGAGTGCGGTGATTCAGATGTTCCCATCCTCCAACCCAGGGCCCCACTCCTTTGCTGTCAGGGTCTTGGCCTGGCCTTGGTGTAACCAGCATGCTGGGATTGAAACTACAACCCCCTGAGGACCTTTGACTCTTGCAATAAAGTCCTGTGCTTTTCTGTCTCTGGCTGCAGATGAGAATTGTCTTATATCCTGCCAAGGGGGCTTCTGATGTTCACATTTCACCTTAAATTTGTTTTGAATCTTGCTCAGTCTTTCCTTGTCTTTCTCCAAAGCATTGATAGCCCCCAGCCACAGCCATCCCATTCCATAGTTCTTATAATTACACTTCCCTGAGCCTCTCTGACACCTGAGATATTGCACCCATTCACAGGTATCCCAAGCTGGTTCACAGTGAGCAGTTGCATCCATCATATGCCAGGATTGTCAGGGCTCCCCTTGCCTCCATGGTGAGGTTCTCATTGTCAGCACAACAATGCCCACTTTAGGGTTGGCCTTCTGGGACCACTTCTGGCACCAGCTCCAATAGGGTCCATTCCCTGGAGTCAGACTCTGAGATGGAGGTCATGTGCAGGTGTTTACTGGAGAGTACTCTTGGGAACCACGCCTGTGAGGGGTGAAGGATGCAAGGTTGGGCAGCAGAAGTTGGGCTGTGAGACATTCTCAAGCCTGAGCCAATTCCACAGACAGCCCTGGAGGCAAGCTGGCCCATCAGAGCTGTCCCCATTGAGGCCAAGGGACCAGGCCTCTGTGTACCCCTACTCCACCTCTGTGTCAACCACAGACAGTGGGGCCACATCTGCTCGGGGCACAGCCTGGGGAGGGACTTGGATGAGAGGAGTCAGCAGGCAACACCCTTGGAAGTGAGGGGATGAGGGCCTCATGCTGAAGGGGGAATCTGGGTGATGCTCCCCAGCATCCACATCGTGAGACCCGTACAGCTTGGACCCAGGTTCTCGTTGTGCCTCTTGCCAGCGCTCAGTGAGTCACAAGAACTCTCTAAGCCCAGTATCCCACCTGCAAAATGGACTGTTGCCATGCCTCCACCTCCTGGGGTTGGTTAGGAGTGGGATCTGAGGCGGACTCTGAGGCACAGCATGACCTTGAAGGGCACACGTGTGGGGCAGGGCCAGGTTCTAGTCACCATCCACGTGGGAGCTAGGGGGCCTCTCAGCAGTCTCCCCAGTCTCTGGACAGGCCTCTGGCAGCCAGGTTTGAGGAAATGGGAGACATGGGCTAAGTCTGTACCATCGATAAAACCCGTGGAAGTTGTCCAAGTGCTTGGTCAAGGGCCAGGGATGAAAATAGTGGAGGGGCATGCAGAGGGTATCTGCTCAGCCTGCTCAGTGGGTTAATTAGTGTGGATGGAGGCAGGCTGGGTTCAGGGAGCTGAACTCCAGGACGACTGGTAGTGTTGGTTCAACAGAGTGACATCAGGCAGCCTGGGGAGGGGCCTTAAAACAGCCCCTGGGCCATGCGTGGTGACTCACACCTGTAATCCCAGCACTTTGGGAGGCCGAGGTGGGCGGATCACCTGAGGTCAGTAGTTCAAGACCAGCCTGACCAACATGGTGAAACCCCGTCTCTACTAAAAATACAAAACATTAGCTGGGCATGGTGGCATACGCCTGTAATCCCAGCTACTCAGGAGGCTGAGGCAGGAGAATCGCTTGAACCTGGGAGGCGGAGGTTGCATGAGCCGAGATCGCGCCATTGCACTCCAGTCTGGGCAACAAGAGTGAAACTCCGTCTCAAAAAAAAAAAAAAAAAACAGCCCCTGGTGAGAGGGATAGAAGTGATGATGGCAGAGGCAGGGTAGCTGTCCTCTCTACAGAGGTCATGGACTGGTCACTTTTGAGGCCTCTGTAGGCACAGTGGTTCTGTACACACCACAAATGACTCCTCATTTCCAAGGGCACTACGTAGGCGGGGAGACGGCTCAGAGGCAGGTCCCATGTCCAGGACTGGTACAGGGTCAGAGCCTCAGGGTCTTGTTGGCCAAGAACACCCGTGACGTCGGCCAGTGTGGCTGGTGTGGTGGGGCATGACGTCGGCCAGTGTGGCTGATGTGGTGGGGCGTGGCGTCGGCCAGTGTGGCTGGTGTGGTGGGGCGTGGCGTTGGCCAGTGTGGCTGGTGTGGTGGGGCGTGGCGTTGGCGGGCATCTTGCGGGTGTGGCTGTGGGCAGGGAGGGGAGGCCTGCCAACGAGAAGGGAAGGCTCCACTCCGAGTTGGGCATGCGCGCAGCGGGCCTGCCTTTTACAAACCATCATCAGCCCCAGTGTTCCAACAGCCTCTTTCACTCTGTAAAAGCCTTTTCTTTGGAAAAATAAAAGAAGATTGGAGGCAAGTACAATATTTGGCTGTGGCGGCTGCTAATTTGGCGCTGAATGTCACCTCCGCTTTTCTCTTCCCTGATGCCAAGTGCTCCTTTCCTGGCTCTGGTGGGCGAGAGCAGGGTGATGGGAGTGCAGGGCGGGCTCCGGAGCCTCTTAGCCTCTTAAGATTCGAGATTCATTTCTTTAAACACACATTGTCTCACTCCAATTTCACGTCCGAGCAGTTCTGGCGAGGAATTAGCAGCCCCTGGGAGAGAGCGGGCGGGTTCTGTTTACACGGGGCGGGGGGCGGGGTGGGGGAGGTGGTGCGGGCGGAGGTGGGGCTTGGGGCCCATTTGCACAGGGAGCCCACACAGGAACTGGGTCAGGGACTGCCTCGCCTGGCCAGAGGGCCCTCAAAGGGAGCCATGCCGATCCGCTGTCAAAAGAATGTGTGAATCCTGCCCCATTTTAGATGTCCTGTGTGCATGGAAGGTGGGGCTGTATAATGATTTTGGGGGCAAATCAAGAATATTGGACTCTCAGGTTGGCCTAAGTCTCCACTGAGAGGACTGGCTGAGAGCTGGGGGCCACCTTCAGCTTGCCCCCTTCTGTGGCGTGGGGCTCACAAACTCTGGAGGCTGCAGTTTGCTTTGAGTCAGGCTCCATGGAGCCTTACCTCCCACTATGTCCCCACCACAGCCCTTGTGAGCTTGGGAGGTGACAGTCCTGTCATTGTGTGGGAGAAGCAGCTCCACTTCATGGGTGAAGCCCCAGAACCCAGCCCCAGGTCTCTCTCCCGCCTACTCAGTCCCTGGGGCCTGGGCTGGATGCCTGTGTCTCTGGTGGGGAGTGGTGGTGGGCAGTCCTGGGAGTACAGGCGCCCCCCACCCCAGGCCACCCTCTCTTCATGACCTCGAGGTCATTGTGAGTGTGGTGCGGTGGAGACATCACAAGGCCACGCTTTAAGCCCCTCCTTAATGGTGCCCTTTCAGGCTGACACTATTTTCATCCCTGGCCTTGATTTGGGCCTTTTTTGCTGGGCTTGTTTTTGGATGGCTTCTGAGGCTGGGTCTGCCCTTTTATGCCCTTTCTGCCTTCCCCATGCCCAAAATCCACAGTCACCTCCTGGTTCCAACCCCTACCCCTGAGGAGGCTCAGCAGGGCTGTGCACCCATGGAGGTGGCATCAGGGCTGAGCCTAAAGAGTGCTATGGAGGGTGGCCCATCCTCCAGTTCTCCTGGGCGACTGCTCATTCATCACCTCCTAGAGGGGAGACCTGCTAATTTGTCAGCCCATTAGCTGGGCACAAGCAGCATATGGACCCGATTCATGCTGCCCTCTTCCTGCCCACTTCTAAATAGCATCATGAGGGCTCACGGCAAGGTCCTAGGTCCAGGGCTGGATCATAGGTGTGGGGGGCTGGCCATCTTGCTCCGAGGCTGAGCCCCTCAATGAGGCAGCCAAGGGTTTGTCACTCTCTTGCCTTCAACAAATCTACCTTAGGAGTTCAGTGATGGAGCCTCTCTAAGCCACTGGCTAAGAAGGGCCCTGCTTTTAGGAAACTGGGCTTTATTTTTAGTGTTCAGGGAAAGATAATTTTTTCTCGCCCACCATCAGCAGGGAGATCAGTAGTTTTCGTGATGTTTCCAGATCCTCTTGTCTGTGGGATGGGGGTGGGCAGGAAGGATCCCTTGCCTGAGGGCTTCATTGCGGCTCTCCTCCACATGCAGGAGGGAATCTGTGTCCTCAGACTCTCTCTGTTGCAGCCTGGGCCATCAATGGGTTGTTCTCAGAGTCTGTGGGGATATTGGCTGGAAGGAGGCACCAGCACAGTGTGGGTGGCCTGGCTCTGGGGAAGTGACCAGTGCAGGGCTCTAGTCCCTCTGAAATGGTGGGCAGAAGGGCAGGGACTGGTTTGCTTGAGGGTACCCTGGGCCTGTACACACACATAGATGTTCCCTAAGACCTACTGTGTGCTGTACTTGAGCACAGGAGCTCGGAGCTGAGCTCAGGAGCGCATGCATCCTACTTTGTTCATTGCGAGCCTTCCCCCAGCATGCGCCATAAACCTGGACATATACACACCAGGATACATATGTGCTTGGACACACAGGCACCGGGATATGTGAGTACCTGGAGACATACACTGGGTCATGTGCTTGGGCCTAAGTTGCCAATGGGAGCACCATCACCCTTCCCACTTGCACGCCAGTGAACGTTTGTGCACACAGAAACTGCCATGCACCATATGCGCATGCCTTCCTACATACATGTACAGATACACTCAGGCACACACTGGCTGCTGCATCATCTGGGTTTATGGCAGGAGATAAATTTGCAGTTTAGGAACTCTAAACCTCCCAACATTGTAAACTCAAAGAGCCTGATAGCCAGAGCTTCCAGGCACGTTGGTGACTCCACAAAGCATAATACTGTATAGGAGAGGGCTTCCCAGCCTCCTTTGCAGGGCAGCCCTGCAGAGCAGAACGTACCCAGGCCTGACTGGTTAAAGAACCTGTTCAGGGACTGCCTACCTTGTGCCAGGGAGGGGCCACATGGTTACCACCTAGGAGCTTCAGCCTAGGGCATCTCCAGCATTCCCTAAGGGCCCTAGGGTAGGGGGAAGTGATAGCAACTCAGAGGGCTCAAGGCCCTGGGGGAGGCTAGGTTTTGTTCATGGAGGGGACAGGGTAGTCTAGACCAGAGTCAGGTTGAGGATATGACTGGTCTGACTCTTAGCCTGTTCTGGGGCCTAAAAAGGAGGGCTTCCTGCTTAGACCTCGGTGGGGCACTTAGAAGAGCAGACCTGATCCCTGAGCCATTCAAGGTGCGGCATGGCAGGGACCTTGGTTGGATTCTGGAGGAGCTCAGAGTTCCCCAGGCTCCATGGTAACTGGGGCAGGGAGAGGCCTGGGGTGTGGAGTTCTGGGCAAGCAGGCAGGGAGGCTGCCAGCTCAGGGTGCAGGCAGGAAACCTGGAGGGGCTCATGCATGCTCAAAGACACTGGAGGAGCAATGACTGAACAAGACCAACCCAGGCCACTTGTCCCTGCAGGCCCCAGGGTAGTGAGCCTCTGTTGAGGGGTCTCCCAGCAGGTCCAGTGGCATGGGAGGGACATGGGGCAGGGAGGAACCTAGCTCCCAGTTTTCTCCCTGCGAAGGAGGAAGTAGAGCTGCCTTACATAATCAGGGCAATTTGTTTCGCTCGTGTCCTCCTGGCGTCATTGCCCTCACCGCCTCCTTGCTCAGGGAGCCCTTGACAGAGCTAGAAGCACAGGCCTCCCTCCTTCTTGCTGGAGGTTGCTGACAGATGATGTGGAAGCCCAGGGCACCATCGCCTCCAAGACCCCATGGGCACCTGGCCACGAGAAGGGGGCGGTGGGGGAGACAAGGTCAAACTGCATGTGGGGATCCAGTCCTCCAGCCTGCAGCCTCCAGACGACCCTACAGTTTCTCAGAATTCACACAGGCAGTGAGTTCCTGGTGAGGGTCAGGGTCAGAGCTGCCCCTGCCTGCTAGTGGATCACCTCCCCAGGCAGCTCTCCTCGCCAGCCTTCCTTCCCCTCCACCTTTGCATGCTGCTCCCCTGCTGGGAAGGTACACAATCCCTTTTGGCCCATCGAGCTACACCTTTCCCTGTAATGTCTTCTCTGACCTTCCTAGCACAGAAGGAGGTGAGAAGCTGGAGCCTGGGTCATCCTGGCTCTTTACTCCTGCTTACCCTGCCCACTTGGGCCTCAGTTTACGCACCTGTAGCCTAGCGTCCTAGAATTCCAACCTTACAAACAAAGATGGTTTCCTACAAGTAGAAGCACCTCCTTGAAGTCCACCTACCCCCAGCTCAGAACTGTCCTTGGCTCTCCCTGCCCCTGCAATCCCTCTGGGCAAACATGTTGGGTGAATGAGCCCTTGGGGTCTGGTGTACAGCACCAGTTTAATGAATCAGGGGCTTGTTATCCTGAAGGGGCTGGCTTCCTGGGAGAGTTCACCCAACTGTCTGAGAAACAGCTCTTGATGGACATTCAAAACAGGATGGGGTTTGTGAACCTGAGACTCACCTGACACCACTGACTTTCATAGCCCTGGGGCAGGTGGCCCAATGGACATGGCTGAGGGGGTAGTCAGAGTGGCTTCCTAAAGGAGGGGTCAGGGGCAGGGTTGGGCCTGAGGAGGAGTTACAGGATCCCACAGGCTGGAGACCAGCTGCTGGGGAGATGGAGGCAGAGTCTGAAACAGGGTCTGTGTTCATGCACGTGGTAAGTCCATGTAGTCATTGAATCCCAGCTCTGCCAATTACTCTCTGTGCCTCAATTGCCTCATCTGTAAAATAAGGACAACTGGGGCTTGTGAGAATTTGATGCAATGGATAGCTGGTGTGGAGGCTCACTTTGACCCACCAGTAATGGCAGCTAATCCCATTATAATTGTCACCCAACCCCGCAGCCCCCAAACCTGGCAACAAGGAGGTGGCACACCTGGAGTCGGGGCCCAGGCACAGCGTCTGCCTCCCCTGAGTGTAGCACACCTAACTTAGAAGTTCATGGCTGTTCAGGCTAAGGGCCCTCATGGTGTTTGCCAGTGTGGCCAGGCCATCAGTCCTGTTTGCACAGTTTGTTTGCATGGCAAACACTGTGCACGGATGCAGGAAGGTAAATGCTGGCCCCTGTTGCTACTGGAGTTTTGCATATACCGAGAGAGAACCTGGAGCTGGAGGTGCCAGGGATTGTCCCTCTTCCCCCCAAGTGAAATAAGGGGGAACTGAGGTACAGAAGGGCCAGAGCCTGCTCAGGAGCACCCCTATGGACTGGGTCCAGAGATCACTGACCCCAGCTCTGGGACAGCTTTGGGTGGTAACCCCACCCGTGCATTTTTCAGGTCCAAAGTGGGAGCTTTCTTGTGAGAGCCCAGGAGAGGCTGTAAATGATGGGAGAGGCTGAGTTCCCTTGGGTGTGTGTCCCCAGAGTGCATGTGTTTTCAGAGCATACATGTCCCTAATGTGCACCTGTCCTCAGCGTATCTTCAGTCTATACAAAGCCTTCGTGTCTTGGTCCTGTTTGTTTATTTATTTAGCTTTCGACTTGTTCTACAGAAGATTTAAGGGCACTTACAAGGATACATAAAATTTAAGAAGAGCCTATAATTTGAAAGTAGGAGAAAAAGGAAAAATTAGAGGAGGGAGTAAGATGGCATCAGGAGGTGCTGACAGAGGAGGTAAATGAGATGGCCCAGGCGTGGTGTGACCCCTTGCACACTTGCTTGCACATTCACAATGACTCTGTTGCCTACTGCCTTATTGGTGTCTTGTGGTCAGCTGCATCAAGAACTCAGAAGGGGGAGCCTAGCTGGGCTCTCCTGGGACCCTGGTTCAGAGGCCACTGTGTGTCAGGCCATGCCCTTGCCCCAACCAGGTCCAGCACCCATGCTGTTAGGAGCCCCTCCAGTGGTGTGTTCAGCAGGATTTAGGGTCATGACCTTGAGGTAGCCCCAACCATCTGAGACAGCAAAGTTCAACTACTTAAAACATTTCAGATGGCCACAGACCACTTTTTGAGGTATGAATGGATACCCACAGAACCTCACGCAAGCCTGGGGCTGCCATATATCCAGTGACAGTGGACAGGCCCATCTAGGCTCTGGTGCCTTTTCTATGAGCCTAAGTGTGAGACTTGAGCAAGATCTGCAAGGGGTTTCCTGAGTCCTGGGTGTGAATATGGTGAGGTCAGTGCATGTGACCTGGTATGCAAGGTCAAGTGCACGTGCCTGCAGCTGCATTTGTGCACTGGTACAGGACAGGTCCCTGGGATCACCTTGCCCCAAAAGAGGCCCTTGATACCATGAAAGGCCATGGGCTCATCTTCTGGGCTTACCTTCATCTCTCTACCCTTATCTCCCACACCTACCATGCTAAGATCTCATGTTTTCACAAGAGCAGCCAGCCCGAGGGCCTCAGCAGCACCTCTTATTGTGATCGGGGCTGTCATTGGTGCTGTCATTATGTGGTGACATCTTTAGCAAGTCTCAGCAGCACAGGACAGAATTCCAGCCTGTGAGGCCAGGAAAGTTGGTCCCTGCAGGACAGAGTGGATCAGGGAAGGTGCTCAGGGCCTTGGGAGCAACCCTGGAAGGCGGTCCCATGAAAAGCCACCAGCACCCCACACTTGACCTTCCATCTTTGAGGAATGCCAGGATGGCCTAGCTGAGGTAGCTCAGGTCTCTGCAGACTGTGAGGGTGAAGGCTCAAGCCAAACCACGAGGCTGCTTAAGGGCAGAGCGGAAATTCAGACGCATGGCTTTTGGCCATTCTTGGCTGTGGGTGCAAGAGACTGGGAAGTCTCCTCTCTGGGCAGATTCTGACCCTCCTCATCTGTAAGATGTCCACCTCAGTGTCCTCATCTGTAAGATGAAAGATGAAAAGCCAGCCAGCTGCTGACGACCTTCTGGGTGCCCTTGTTACAGTAATCTCTACCCCCAGGGCCTGACTGGTGGCTTTGGGACAAGGTCTGTTTCTGGCCACTCTGGAGTCCTTGGGGGACCTGCCCAGCCCCTGAAGAAGGTTACTTACCTGACCTATCAGGGCTGTGAGGGGTGGATGGAGGTGATGCAGAGAAAGCAGATTTTGCCCTTTGCTCCCTGGCCTCAGTTCCATCTCATGAGGCACTTACGGGGTGAATTTCTTTTTTTTTTTTTTAAGATGGAGTCTCGCTCTGTCACCCAGGCTGAAGTGCAGTGGCGCAATCTCGACTCACTGCAAGCTCCGCCTCCCTTACGGAGTGAATGTCTACCAGCTCTGGGCTACAAGGACTCTGGGCCACACTGACTGTTTCATCTCCGACGAGAGCTCAATGGCCAATTGAAACCCACTGGAGGCCGGGCGCGGTGGCTCAAGCCTGTAATCCCAGCACTTTGGGAGGCCAAGATGGGCGGATCATGAGGTCAGGAGATCGAGACCATCCTGGCTAACACGGTGAAACCCCGTCTCTACTAAAAAATACAAAAAACTAGCCAGGCGAGGTGGCGGGCACCTGTAGTCCCAGCTACTTGGGAGGCTGAGGAAGGAGAATGGCGTAAACCCGGGAGGCGGAGCTTGCAGTGAGCTGAGATCCGGTCACTGCACTCCAGCCTGGGCGACACAGCGAGACTCCGTCTCAAAAAAAAAAAAAAAAAAAGAAACCCACTGGAGCTGAGACATGATTGGGCGTCCCCTCTGGCCCACCAAGGGTCCACTGGAGCCTCTGCCCACCTTGGCTCCCAGAGCCCTTCACTCCCACCCTCCCAGCCCACTGTCCCTGAGTCCTGAGAGGTGAGTAAGGGGGGCTTTAACCCATTTTACATATCCGAAGATGGAGGCATGAGAGTGAAGGGGCTGAAGACGCCAGATGGCAAGGCAGCGGCCCGACTCTGGGTCTGTCTCCTTGGGCTGTTGTAGGGTAGAGGGGGCCGTTTGTCCTGCTGCGAGGGCAGGGTCCTTGTCCAAGGCCAAGCTGGGCCAGGGCTGCTCGAGGTGGTGAACGGACTGAAGGGCAGGCCAGGCTTGTCTGCGGGCCAGAGAACTGAGCGGCAGTGGGGTGCTGGAACAGATGGCTGGGGTCTCAGAAGCCCAGTGCCACAGGCACCTCCACTCACTGCCTGTACTCTGCAGCCAGTTTCTCTGTTTCCCAGAGCTGTCAAATGACGAGGACTCCATGGGTTATGCGCTGAGCCCTGTCTGGCCACACAGAGGACCTGTCATCACTATCCCCATCCTTCTGCAGTTAAGAGGCTGAAGAGTTCTGATGAAAGGAAGGCAGGGCCAACTGGGTGGGGAGGCAGCGGGAGAGAGCAGAGCCAGGGTGGGTGGCAAGGGGGCCCAGACGCCGACACAAACAATCTGCTTCCCATAAACATGGGCGCCCACACCAGTCGGCCGCCACCCGGCGACTTCTGTGAGTTGGGAAAGTGCGGGTATGTTTACTCGCACTCCCCCGTGCCAGCTGGTATGCTGGGCACAGCTTCCCTCCCAGCTGCCTCGACAGCCGGCGGCTCCCAACTCAGGGAGGGGGAGCAAACAGGGGCCCCTGGTTCTTGCCTGCAGTTTGGTTCACCTTGGGCTCAAATTCCCCACCCGATGCTATTCCAGGCCACATTGAGAGGATGGGGTCCCCGAGAGTCTCCATGGCTGGTGTCCATGTGGCTGTGCTATGCCAGAGTTGTCTCCCCTGCTCTCCAGCCCATCTGAGTAGACAAAGGCCTAGAGGCTGGAGCTGTCCAGGGACACTTGTCTTGAGTTCAGGCAACAGATGCCCCTCCAGTGGGGTCCATGCCCTCCTCCCTTCTACCCCAGCTGCTTTCTCAGTAGTTGCTTCTCTCTGGGGTTTGGTCAGTGCTCCAATATTTCAGCACACCCAGAACTAATGGATGCCAATTGTAGGTGGGTGAGGTTGTAGGGAACCAGTGCCTCATGGACCCTGGGATGTGTGGGTCTCCATGCCTCAGATTCTCTGCTCTGTGAATTCTGTGAATACCTTGTCCACTCAGCAGTGGCACCTGCAAGAGGTCATGCATCATCCCAGGAGGTCAGGGCAGATTCTTGGCTGTGAAGTTGTCTCCATGGTATTGTGCCACCCACCCCAAGGCCTGAGTCAAGCATCTCAGATCAAGGAGTGATGGGAGCTCAGAGGCAGGGGCTCAGGGAAGCTGCCTGGGGAGAGTGCTTCTTGGGCAGGCACTCAGCAGCCCATGCTAGAGCATTAACTTGTGACTTTGGAGATAACATCATGGATGGCTCTGGTCCTGCAGCATTTGTTCTGAGGTACACAGGAGTGCACCTCATGCTGGCATAGGCAGACAGGGACACTGGAGTGTGCCCCCTCTCTAGCCCCCATGCCCAGGGCCATTTGGGATTGTCACCTCTGTAGTAGGGAGACCTCATTTGATTCTCACTCCCAACCTGTCCCCAGAGCATCCCCGTAACCACAAAGGGAGCCAGAACTTAGGGAAGATAAAGTCACAGACTGCAAGCTTCACATAGGTACACGGCCATAGGAATGCTGTTATCTAACGATGGCAGCCTGGAATCCAGCCACAGTGCTGGCTAATGATGGGTGAATCCCTTCTCAGCATTCCTGACAGCTGGGCTGGAATAGTCCCTGTGGCGGGGGGCTCACTACTTATCCAGGTGTTGCTTTCAGGCTTTGGGAGCCCTAAGTGTGAGAAAGTTCCTCCCGCTTCCGAGCTGGAATCTGCAACCCTGTTCACAGAAGCTATCAGGAACCTTGGAGAAAGGACCTCTCATTTTAGAGCTGGGTGGATACCATTTCCCTCTAGGACTGTTCTCTCCTGAGATACAGGCCTTAACACTGGAGGCCTCACTCAAGTCAGGCCTGGTGTAAATGGATAATCAGGATTGCCACAGTTTTCAAGTCAGTTTGGAAATTCGCATATGTTTCAGAGAAGCAAAGGGCTACACCCAGGAATGGGCCATGCCTAGTGTCTCTGGTGGGTGGCACCTTGCCTGGGGGCACGTTCAGGGCAGGCCTCACAGGCAGGCTCTGCACAGGGGCAAGCACAGGGAGGTTGGCACAGACTGGCCCTTGCTTGGCTGGGAGGATTTGGTTTATTGTTTTGTGTTGGGTTTTGTGTCTTTTGAAAAACAAGAGATTGAGCCTTTTTATGACATGGATTTTACAGCGTAACGAGGCAGCGTAATTTCCCATTCTCAGCGGCAAGTGCACTTTTTACACTAATTGCATAATTAGACATAATGTACTAATTGCGGTAATGGATGACAGTCAACTAAACTTTAACTTTAAAAACAGGGAGGCGTTGTTGGGGGTGGTGGTGGGGGCGTCAGGCCCCTGTGAGTTTTGTGAAGGGAATCCTCCTGGTGAAAGCTCCTAGAAGTTGCCTCTTGAGGATGAGGGACCACAGCCACTGGGCCTTTCTTACCTTGTGGTCAGTCACATATCCCTCCTTCCTGGAGGATCCCCCTGTCCCCACCACCTGGGTATCTACTCCCCTTGCCCTCACACCCTGTCTCCCCAGCTTCTGTTCCCCAACAAGTCCCTCTGCAGCCACTGAGCAGTCCCTTATCCCTGCTTCTCCCAACCTTTGCACCTGGCGCTACTGCTGCCAAGCGTCCCTTGCCCCATCCACCCACAAAAACCCCTGCCCAGCCTTTCAGACTGCTCAGATGTCCTTTCCCCTGGAAAGCCCTCCTCAGGCTTCTTCTTGCCCCCTACCACCCCAGAGCAGACTAGCCCCACTCCCAAGTGTCTCCTGCACACCTCCCTCTGCCGCCACCTGTCTGGGCATCTGTCCCCTCTGGACAGAGAGTCCCAGGAGGGCAGGGATGAGGTCTGTTCTATCTCTGCTGTTCCAGTGGGGATGTAAGGAAGTGCGGGTAGGGGAGGATAGTGCTATGAATGGGCCGCCCACCCAGGAGACCAGGCCAGGCACCCTTCTCCCTGCTTCCACACTGCTGTGTGACTTCCACTGTAGCCTGTGCAGCCTGATTGTAATGGCCTGGTTCTGTGTTTGTGATGCCCTCTAGAGAGAGTGTTCATCCCGGGTATTCTCTACTAGATATGAAGGGGAATTATTAATGGGACAACCATCACCACAGTGTACAAAACCTGTGTGTGACAGGACACCATATACAGCTGACCATGGGGCCACCCCACCTGGGATGGTGGCAGTGTAGCATGGCCACTTAGGAACCTAACATGGCGGTTGGCAAATGTCAGCAGCTGATGAAGCATGTAACTGAGTGGCACACAACCCCCCTGCCTGGGCACTGATAGTGTGCCCTGAGGGCTCCAGGGGCCCCTTGCCCTACTGTAAGCCCTGTGCCAGGCTGGTGAGGGACTGGCCTCAGCCCCCACCTGGGGAGCTGTCAGTCACACACCCAGTCTTGTGGCTGGATTAGGGTTTTTGTGCACCCACCCTGGGGCAGCCCCTCAGTCCCATCAAGAACTAGGCTATAAGGGGAGCCCTGAGGGGTGCAGCCTGTCCTGGATCTGTCCCAGGTGCTGTCAGTGGTAGAGAGTTCCCAGCTGCCTGGCTACCCCATCAACCCTCCAGTCTTCAAGGTGGATTTGCAGTTATGTCAATACCCTGTATTTTCTCACGGAGGCAGAAGGCCAGGTTAGCAGCCTAGAAGGGGTGGGTGAGGTGGGGGACCCGGACCTGGCTCTGCCCTGACGGGCTAAGGTCCTTGAACTGGTCACTACCTGTCCCCAACTCCCCTACCTCCTTGTTGGCCCATCTCAGGCTTCCTAAGCCACCACAAACCCTCAGCCACCCACCCAACATCCCTGACATGAGTGTAGCCCAATCTGGCAGCTGACTCCGACCTCCAACTGCAGACCCTGTGGCCTCTTGAGGTGGTTTCCTCCCCAGGGCTTGTTCATTTGGGTCGGGCCTCAGGAGGCTTCGCCCACCATCTTTCGTCCACTGGCTGTCCTCCCCATAGGGGCCTAATGGGCAGTTAAGACTTTGACCTGGCTGCTCCCTGTGGTGAAATGTGGTGAGGGGGGCGTGGAGCGCCAGTCTCCCCAGAGTCATGCCTCAGGGCTTAGGCCAGGGGTGCTGGAGCACCTGGCAAAGCCCCAAGGTGAGCTGGGTCTTTGAGGAGACAGCCGGCAGCAGGGCCAAGCCTGCGTCAAATCTTTCTTGTTCCATTTTCTTTCTGATTTAATTTTCCAGAGATTAGGGCTGTTGGCCTTCACTGCGGAGAAGAGCCTCGCGTGCGAGTGCCTGTTTTGACTCCCAGGGTTGGGTGGGTGCTTAGTCGATTGGGCTGGCCCTGCCAGTCTTCCCCTCATTCCCCTCTAGCATGGCCCTCACACCTTCCAGGGGCCACAGTCTTTCAGCGTCTGCCTGCATCCGCCCCAAACCCTTGAGGCCTGTGCCTGAAGTTCATCCCTATGCCTCTTTTCCCATGGTCTTGCCTTCAAGTTTAGGGATAAAGGCAGGGAACAGAACTGTACAAAGAGTATGACCTAAAGCAAGGGCTTTGGATTTGACCCAGTTCAAACCCCAGTTTCGCATGTGCCTTAACCTCTCTGGCTTCAGTGTCCTCCCTGCCACATGGAGATGATCAGAATGGACCCTCCTCAGGGGTTGTAGGAGATCAGTGAGGTCACGTGTGTAAAGCACCTGCCCCAGAGCAGCCAGAGCTAACACTCGGGACAAACAGGGCTGTTCCTGCAGCCCCCTTGGCCCTTCCTCCTTGCTTTTCCCTGTTCTCCTTTCTCCTCTCCTCTTTCCTTTTCCTCTCCCCTTCCAGCTTCCCCCTTGCCCTAGGCAAGTTTGGTGGTAGCTCAGGTCTGGGGTGCCCTGATGCTGATTTTCTGAGACTTTGCAAAATACTTTCTGATTGGGGCCTGTCCAGGTCACTTGTCCTAAGGCCTTTAGCTTCCTGTGGTGGCTGTCTATGTTCCAGACACGTTGGGGCTGGTGACTGGACTCCCGTCTCCCAGGCAGGACTGTTAGGAGCTGTGGGAACGAGGCTGGCTCCCTTTGCCCCTGCCAGCATGCAGGCTTCCTGTCCAAGGTCACCATTCCTGCAAGGGTCCTCCAGGCTTGCCTCCCACTTATGCAGAGTCATGGGGGAAGCAGGAGGCTGGGCGGAGGGTTCGGGGCTTCTAAGGAGGCATCAGCCCCACGATCCCTGTGAAGCCCTAGGCCGGAGAGCTGGCCAGACTTGCCTTGATGCCTAACTAAAGAACTGCTAGAGCTGAGAGAGGGTTGGGGCTAGAGCCAGCCCTGGGGGAGGGGAGAGGTGGAGGGGCAGGTCTCCATCACTGGTGGGATAGAAGTGCCCTCAAGGGAGGAGGGCACCAGCTGAGCCATGGTCACCAGTACGTGGAACAGAGTGGGGAACCAAGGATTCCTGGGAACAAGGGGCTCCAAACAGACTCCTGAATTGTCCCTTGGGACATCAGCCACCCCTGTTCTCCCTGTTCCTCAGTCCTCTCCCGCATCTCCACCTGGCTCCAGTCTGCCACCCTGTCCCACCAGCATCCTGGCACTCTCTGTGGGTTAAAGCTGCTGCCTCTCCCTTCCTATCACTGCTGGCACAGAGCTGGGGCACCCTGGGATCGGCTGGGCCCTGTCGTGCTCCTCAGTCCAGCAGAGGTGGGGCTGTGCCAGCTGTGCTGCTATGGGAGCAGTTGGCTTTTTCTAATTAACTCTCTGGGCCAAGGACATCAGCGGGCATTGCCATCCTGCTGTGGTGGTTGAGGCCCTGCATCCGGTGCACCCTGACCTTTCTGCCACTTCCCAGCTGGCCCGAGGAGCCAGGGCTAGAGGCTGGGGCTGGAGTGGGGCTAGCCTTGGGCAGAGTCTGTGCACTGGAGTTGCCCTGGGCTCTTCTGGGCTCCTGCTGGGCCTGCAGGTGGAAAACACCTCCCTGGACCACATCAATGTAGAGAGGACCTTTCTCCCAGGGTGGGACCATCTGCTGGGCTGTGTCACTTAGATCTCCTGGGGATTTGGGGCTCAGCTCAGGGCCCACCCTAGAAGATAGGGACAATTGGGGCAAGTTCAGGGGAATGTTGAGAGGAGGGCTGTGGCACTAGGGGCTATCATTCGAGGACTGTTGTACCTCAAGGGCTCATTTGGGATTGGGGAGCAGGCTTGGCTGGCAGTGTGACCAGCTCCTGCATTTCTGGGATTCTGCTTTCCTCTCACCAGAAACCCCTTCCAGCCCATTTCCCTGGCCTTGCCCTAGAGAGGATTTAGACAGCAGGGCAACGTGGAGGGGATGCAGAGACAGTGTGAGTCAAGGTATAGCTGTGGGAACTGGCCTGGGCTGGAGACCCAGAAGCCTGCAGTCACATGATAGGTCAGTGGGCTTGATGGGCCCCAGGTGATGGCACCAGGGCTGGCAGAAAGATGCTGTGGTGGGTCCTCCGGTAGAAATAGAAGAGGAAGAAAGCACAGTGGATGCATCCCTAGGCCCTGAGGGCTCTTGCAGCTGCAGGTAGAAGGTGAGGAATCAGACTTGGGCCCAGCTGGCCCCAGAGCTCTGCTTTTGGACATAGAATCCAGCATATGGATTTGTCAAGTATCCACAGCACACAGACATGGTGCTTGGGAGAGAGAGAAGGAAGCTGGCCACGGCTGTGCCCTATCAGTGGCGTCCCAGTGTCTGGGCTCCACCGTTATCACCTCTGGGGCCGAGGCTGAGGTGTCGGAGACAAGGACAGGGTGGCTCCAGTGTGGGAGACTGCCCAGGCCAATCTGGGAGAAGGGGGTGGGGCTAGAGGTGGGCAGACCCTGGGAGACTGAGGCTACCAGCTCAGGAATGCAGCCGATGGCTTTGGACAGCCCCAAGTGTACAGATCTAGCAGGGAGAGAATGGGGGCAGGGAGGGACTATGATTCCATCTGCAGAATTCTGGTGATCCCAAACAATAGCAGTAACAACAGCACAGGCTGCTCAAGGCATGGGTTTGCTGTCCCCAGCCCAAGAGGTGGGGACTACTGTTCTCTTATTTAATAGATTAGTCATGGAGGTTCAGAGATGAGTGACTTTTGGTAGAGACTCAGCTTCCAAGGCCTTATGTCACCTGTTGGTGCCCTGAGGTGTGGACCTGCCACCTAGAGACCCGCTCACTCTGCGGCCCCCTGATCCCCAGCACAGTCACCATGCCAGGCTGCAAGGGGCACCCTGGAGCCCAAGAGGAGGGACTCTTGGACTTTCCCAGGAGAACCACATGGTCCTGCCTCAGATCCTGGGGCTGTACACAGCCATGGACAGCCAGACTGTGGCTGCACCTGAGAATGACCTTGACAGAGTCTGAGGTATGAACTTCATTACAGGCCAGGAGAAGCCGGGCAGCAGTGCCCCCTGCTGGTGCAAGTGGGTCGCGGCGCCACTCTCCAGAGGCATCGGTGGATGTGACTGAGACCACGGCCACACATACCCCAGAGTGATCTATCAAGGATGGCTGAAAGCCGATGGGGTATCTGGCTTTGCCACTCAATCACCTGGCCTTGACCTGTCCTCTCCTGTTTCTGTGCCTCAGTTTCCCCAACAGTAAAGTGCTAGGCTCTAGGTTCCCTGCCTTTCCTCAGTGATCCCTAGGGTCCAACCCCTCCTCACCCTCTGTCTCTATCACTGTCTGCCTCTGTGAATCTCTGTCCTGAGGCAGGGCCCAGGGGCCCAGGGAACATCCTGGCCTGGCACTCACTCAGGGCCTGTCTCTTTCCTGGCCATGTGGCCAGGCCTCAAGTCTCGCCCCCTGATTGCCACTGCTCTGCTGGAAGGAGCGACTTCACCACAAATTATTTTGTTCTAAAAGAAGGACAAAAAGAAAAGAGAAGCCGGGAGGGATGGGGGTGGCGAGAGGAGGAGAAGATTGCCTGAGCCGGCTTTGTGCGGTGCTTTAACCCCTGGACTGCCAGGCACTGGGTAGCGGCAGGGCAGGGGCTCTGGCAGCACCCAACCCCCTCCACCCCGTCCCCCTGTCAGATGACAAGGTCTTATCTCCCTGCCTTCTCGCTGTCACTCTACCGACCTTATCTCTCACTGCTTGTCTGTCTTTCATCAGCTGCCTCTCCCCCCTCCTTATCTCTCCTCATCACCTCCTCTCTGTTGCTCCACATCCCTCCACTTCTGCTCAGCCTGGTGGCACGGCTCAGTCACAGCAGCCTATTCTGTGACCTCTGGTGGTGAAGGAGCCTGTGCTTGGGGCACAGACTTCCTTGGGTCACCTGAATGAACACATGGACCCAGTCAGGCTTGGAGACACATTCCGTGGTATATGATGCATACAAATGCACACACACACGCACACACACACACCCAAGACCCAGCCGTGAACAAAGACGCTTGCAGAAATCTGCTCCTAAGACTCACAAGCCCCTGGGGGGTTAGAGATTCTAACCCCACCCCAGCCCCAACATGCAGGCACGTGCACACAAATGGATATGTTGAGCCATCTCTCTCTCTCTCTTTCACTCTCACACACACACACACACACACCCCATCAGATTTACACTGCCACACGTGCCTGCGCACCGACCCACCCCCATTGGAGTAAGGCTGGGCAGATTCAACCTGCCCCTTCCTCCCTGGTCCCCATTCCCCATATTCTGTGCCCTGAATGACAGAGGAGCCAGTAGGATTGCCCAGCGCTCCTGTTAGTTTCTGCAAGAGCCCTGGGGCAGCACCCACTAAAAGGGGTACAGATGCCTGAGCAGTGCGGAGCCGTGGCTGTGTGTGTGCACATGCATGGATGTGAGCATCTTCTTGTTGGGATGGGGTGTGTAGTGTGTGCTTATTGACTCCATCTCCCCTCAACCTCCTGCCTCCTCTTCAGCCCACCCTTTCCCTCTGCTATTCACAGTTACCTTGAGCTAGTCAGGGGGGGCTGCTCATGACCCTGAAAGGGGGGGGCCCTGAGGCCCAGAGAAGGCCGTGACAACCCCATCCCACCAACCACAACGACCAACCTAAACTGGGCTCTCATCCCAGATGCAAGCTACGGAGCCCCTGGCCTTGCCCTGCCTTCAAGTCTGCGGGGGCGCTGGCCTTCCATGCCCTCTCTCGGAGGCCAAAGACAGGGTCTGGGTGCGGGTGAGGACTGTGCTGAGGTGAGCTGTGCAGAGGGGTATGCAGGGGCCATGGCATGGGGACATGGGACCACCTGGTCTCACCCCTGGCTTCTGCTTCCTTCCAGATTTACAAGGACAACCGGAACCTGTTCGAGGTGCAGGAGAATGAGCCTCAGAAGTTGGTGGAGAAGGTGGCGGGGGACATTGAGAGCCTGCTGGACAGGAAGGTGCAGGCCCTGAAGGTAGGTGTGTGTGTTGGGGGCGGGGGTTGGGGGGGGCGCTGAGGGAGGGCCAGGTGGAGAGGTCCTGCACCATGAGGGCAGTGTCCCGAGCCTTCATCACATGGCCCTGCTGAGTTCAGCTGGGCCAGCATCAGCAGGGCTGTGCCCACGTGGAATGTGGGCAGCCGCCGCAGGAACAGGATGATATTTTCTAGAGTAGCTGCATGAGAGGTGGTGACTTGGAGTCTTGGGGCTCTGTGTGAGCCTGAGGCTGGGACTGGGGCAGGCCCTACCCCTCCCTCCTTCTGGGCCTGGGGTTTTCCCATTCTTCTGGGTCCCCAGGTGTGTTTATGGGTGGTGCCCTGGATGGGCTCCTGGTCAGGATAGTGACCTGCTGCTAGTGGAGTCTGCCGCTGAGGTAGGCTGCAGGCTCTCTTGGAGGGAGTGTCGAGGGGCTCTGCAAGCCCCACAGAGAAGGCCACATAAGGATGGGGGCTGCTCTGCCCATGGCTTTGAATGTTTCTCTGCTCCCTCATCTGGGCCCCTATATTCAGAGAGGTTGTGCCTGTCAGCCTCAGGCCGCTGTAGTTCTGAGGGGTAACAGGAACGTGCTGGGCTGCCATGACAAAGCAGGTGGACCCCTGGCAATCAACTCATCCAAGGGAGAGTAGGTGGGATGGGGCTTCTCAGCTGCCAAGTGACCAGGGAAGGTCGTATGTAAATGAGAGGCATCCAAGCTTCCCCCAGATCAGAGGCATACCTGCAGTTGCTCCAGCCTGTGTCAAAGACAAACTAATCCAATAAAAAGGAACGAAGCTGGGCATGGTGATACACACCTGTAGTCTCAGCTACTCAGGAGGCTGAGGCTTGAGCCCAGGAAATCGAGGCTGCAGTGGGCCATGATCGTGCTGCTGCATTCCAGCCTGGGCAATAGAGTAAAAACATCATCTCTTTAATACTTAAATTTTTTTTTTTTGAGACGGAGTCTTGCTCTGTCGCCCAGGCTGGAGTGCTGTGGCCGGATCTCAGCTCACTGCAAGCTCCGCCTCCCGGGTTCCCGCCATTCTCCTGCCTCAGCCTCCCGAGTAGCTGGGACTGCAGGCGCCCGCCACCTCGCCCGGCTAGTTTTTTGTATTTTTAGTAGAGACGGGGTTTCACCGTGTTAGCCAGGATGGTCTCGATCTCCTGACCTCGTGATCCGCCCGTCTCGGCCTCCCAAAGTGCTGGGATTACAGGCTTGAGCCACCGCGCCCGGCCAAAACATCATCTCTTTAAAAGCAAAAAAAAAAAGGAATGAAGTCTCCTGATGCTTGCTACAACATGGATGAACCCGAAAACATTAGGCTAAGTGAAAGAAGTCAGTTACAAAAGACCACATATTGTGTGATCCTATCTCTATGAAATGTCCAGAATAAGCAAATCCATAGAAATGGAAAGTAGATGCATGGGTGCCTGGGAAGGGAAGGGATAGGGAAGGCCTGCTAATGGGTACAGGGTTTCTTTTTCGGAGTGATGAAAATATTCCAAAATTAGATTGTGGCGATGGTTGCACAACTCTGAATATACTAAAAGCCACTGAATTGTATACTTTATTTGGGTGGATTTGCGGTGTATAAATTGTTTCTCAATAAAGCAGTTTTTTTTAAATGAGCAAGTCTACACAAGCTGTGCCCAGGCTCAGGCCAGGGTCCTGGCTGGGTTAAGTTGGGGTGGCCACCCCAGCCCACACCCTGCCATATCCAGTCCCCAAGAGAGAACCAGAATTTCCTTCTCCAGGAGTTTGGGCCCTGCTGTCCCCCATGGGATCCCCTGCCTGTCCTTATGTGACCTGGGGCCATGGAATAGGTGGAGGCTGCTTCTTGGGGCCAGATTCCCAGAGAAGGTGGACTCTGAGGACCTCCCACCCAGAGGACCCAGAGCAGGGCCCCACCCAACCTTCAGGATCTCCTGGTCGTGAGTGTGGGAAGAC
Source organism: Theropithecus gelada (assembly GCF_003255815.1). Taxonomy (NCBI): domain Eukaryota; kingdom Metazoa; phylum Chordata; class Mammalia; order Primates; family Cercopithecidae; genus Theropithecus; species Theropithecus gelada. Next base: position 89,753,861 of record NC_037669.1, read on the forward strand.
AGTGGAGAGCAGGCAGAGCCACACCTTCTGCGGGGATAGCAGCCCATTACTCTTGCCTCTCTCAGCCAGTGCATCGCTCCCCACCTTCTTGCCTTTCTGAACTGGGCGGGCCTGGATGCCCTTCTCCTGCCTTTCCCTTGTTCTCTGACTCTGTCTCTGCCCCACTTCCTTCCAGATCCTTCATTTGCACACTACTTCCCAGCTTTGCTGCCCCCTGTCCAGTTTACAAATGTGGGCACCCAGCCCCAAACTTGTGTTGGAACTGTCTGATAAATGTGGGAAGGGGCAGCCCTCAGGCCTTTCAGCCTGCCACTCACCCAGGCCATGGGACAGCAGGGATGTGAGTGGTGGCAGAGACAGACGCCTGACCCACCCTCCATGCATGGAGCCCAGGACCCAGCCTCCTGCCCAGCCCTTTGGGAATCACAGGGCTGGGGTCTCTTTCCAAGCCACTTTCCCCACCCTAAAGGAACAATCAACTCTGATAGCTTAGGAGGAGCAGCTGAAGGCCTGAGGTCCTGGTCCCAACCCTCTCCCTGCACCCCCCCTTGCTGGACTCTGCCATGTGAGGCAGACAGGTATCTCTCCCTTCCACTGCACCTGTAGCCCAGCCATGGCCTGAGATAGCCAGCACTAAACAGAAATTCTTTTCTTTTCTTTTTCTTTTTCTTTTTTTTTTTTGAGACAGACTCTCACTCTGTCACCCAGGCTGGAGTGTAGTGGCACAATCTTGGCTTACTGCAACCTCCATCTCCTGGGTTCAAGCAATTCTCGTGGCTTAGCCTCCCAAGTAGCTGGGTTTACAGGTGCCCGCCACCACGCACAGCTAATTTTTATATTTTTAGTAGAGACAGGATTTCACTACGTTGGCAGGATGGTCTCAAACTCCTGACCTCAGGTAATCCACCCGCCTTGGCCTCCCAAAGTGCTGGGATTACAGGCATGAGCCACTACATCCGGCCCAGAAATTATTTTTTATGAGAAATGATGGAGAAAGGCATGCACTGACCAGACAGACACTCACCGCGTGCTGAATCTATCATGCCTCATTCTCACAGCAACCTGGAGAAGGAAGCCCTGGCTACCGCCGCTTCACAGAGGGGGACACTAGGACTCAGAGGTGCCATGCATCAGGCCAGGATATGGCAGAGCCAAGATTTGAACTCAGGTCTCCCTGACTCTGAGCCAGCGCCTTGACTCCCCACATTATTCCTGAGGCGTGCACTAAGCCCACAGCCCGTGGCCTCCCAGCACTCCTGGGCAGTGAACTCCTCCTGCTGCAGCACCCCCAGCTCCAGACACACAAGATGTGCCTGCCCATATCCCCAGAGGAAGGGGAGGACCTCCCTTCCCGCTGCTTGGTCCTAATTGTTGAAGATGAGCTTTGGTCTTAATTATGTTTTAAATGTGCTTTTAATCAAGTTGTGGTCCCTTTCTCCTTTTTCACATTGGTTTGTAGCCTGAGTGTATATGAAGGGAGGGCTGTTGGGGGACTGGACCCCCCCCCCCCCCACCACATTGTTCCTCTCTCCGTGTACCCCATCCAGTAATCCAATTTAAATCCTTTGCTCTGGTCTGGAATTCTAATTGGGGGCTTGCAAAGAGGGAGCTGAGCAACACAGGACGGAAGTTCATTGTCTCATCTAATCAGGGACAATCAGATGTTTGTAACGAGTTTCTCCAAGCTGCAAAGGGTGGTTGCTGGGGCCAAGAGTCAGGAGAGAGCAGGCCAGATCAGAGGCCTTGCAACGCAAGCAACCAGCATCCCCAAGTCCGGGAAACAGGCTGGGCCCTCAGCTTCAGAAACATGGAGGGGTACCTGTCTTGGAATTTTGACTACCTAGGGAGATGGGGGCCTCTGAACTAGGGCCCACTCTCTCAGAGTCTTGAGTCCCAGGAGGAACAGGGAGGTACCTAAGTTCTTATAGCAGACTTGGACCCAAATCAGGACTCTCCTGCCCTCCCAGCTGGGCCCTGGCCTATGGCCTGGCTCTCGGGAAGACCACCCCCTCATCATTACATTCCTCCTCCATCTATTCACCAACATCCGCCACTGGCTACTGTGTACCATGCCCTGTTCAGGTGCTGGGGGTGCAGTGATGAAGGACAGGCCCTGTTTCTGCCCTCATGGAACTCTCAGTCCAGTCCTGTCCCAGGCCTTAGTTTCTCCTCCTGTGAAATCAGGACATGAGTACCCTCCCTGCCCAGCACTTCTGGTTTCACAACTCCAGGAGTGTCACTTATAAAGACCACAGTGTGGACAATCCCTTGAAGGTTGTGCCCCTGCAGCACCATCCCGTGCTGTGTGGCTCGGAGGAGAGGCCATGGGGGAAGGGAAGGCCCTGCCCAGGATTAGGTGAGGGGTGACCCAAGTGGGAGAGATTCCAGTCTCCTCTCAGGGACACAGCCAAGGGTATCGAGGCTCAACGGGCTTGGTTCCTAGAGAAAGGGAAGCCCAGGGCTAGGACAGCAAGGCCAGAGCAGGTTCCCGAAGGACATCAATGTGGTGGCTGGAAACCTGCTTTCCAGGAGGCCCTTTTGCCTCCTTCCTCAAACCAGGGACGGTGGGAGGCCCTGCTAGGAATCTAGCACCTGGAGACCCCAGCCCCAGGCTTAAGCCCAGAACCCCTCCTAATATGCCCGTGCCTCCCATCCTCCCCCTCAGGTCCCTCCTATTGTCCTAAGGGTCAAACCTTTGCCTTCGTGCAGCATTTCTGAACCCTGGTTGCACATTGGAATTGTCTGAGGAGCTTCTAAAATCGTGGCACCCAGCCCCTGCCTCAGATCAAGCGCATCAGATTCTTGGGGGGCCGGGGGGCTGGGGGGCAGGGCATCAGGATGTTTTAATGTGCCACAGGTGATTCTGTGTAGATTCAGAGTTCGAGACTTTTCCCAAAAAAATGGTCGAAATCTTTCCTTCCCAGGATTACTGGCCTCTGAGTGCCCACCAAGTGCCAGACCTGAAGTGAGCCTGCATGCTCTGTATTGCTCTGAATCCTCACACAGGTCGCTGGGTTGCTCTCTTCTCTCCATTTCACATGGAGGAAACTGAGCTTCAGGGAGCTTAAGCCACTTGCTCCAGGTCTCACAGCAAAACCAGGGTTTATTTATTTATTTAGGAGACAGAGTCTTGTTCTGTCACCCAGGCTGGAGCACAGTGGTGGGATCTCAGCTCACTGCAACCTCTGCCTCCGAAGTTCAAGCAAGTCTCATACATCAGCCTCCCAAGTAGCTGGGATTACAGGTACATGTCACCATGCCCAGCTATTTTTTTGTATTTTAGTAGAGCTGGGGTTTCATTATGTTGCCCAGGCTGGCCTCGAACTCCTGAGCTCAGGCAACCTGCGTGCCTTGGCCTCCCAAAGTGCTAGGATTATAGGTGTGAGCCATGGCACCTGGCCAAAACCAGGGTTTAAATCCAGATAGTTGGGCTCCAGACCCCACAAATGGCTCCCCAGGCACTGCCCTCCTCTCTGCTACCATTAGTGGCCATGTGGTGTTTGCTGTCCAGAGTGGGACAGGGTCGAGGGAACAGGAGATGGGGCACTGGTTTCCTCTGACAGGGGCTTGCTCTCTGATGACCTAGTGACCTTGGGCAAGTCCCTGCCCCCTCAGTTTCTTCCTTAGGCAGTGAAGACAAGACACTGAGCACCCCTCCCACACCCCCATGAGGCTCACATGGATGGGAAGGGGCGGTGTGCAGTTCTGGCCTTGGTTCTAGGGGCTCCAGCAGGCATTGTTCCCACCATCGGTGGCCTCTCTGGGGAATGAGCATCATTTAAAGAGTAAAATTAAAAACCCTTCTGCACACAGCCGCCCTGCTTTTGCTGCTAATGGCCACTTAACCCAATTAAAGTGATGCATTGTTGGCAGTGTGACTGGGTCTGTTCAGGAACTGGGCTCTGGGCTGGGCATTCAGAGGGGCAGGAGGTGCGAGCCAGGGAGGGAGCCAGGGACTGTGGGGCAGCAGACTGCTCCCTTTGTCAGGAAGGAGACCATCCTGCCCAACTCCCACCTCCTTTCTAAAGCCTTATCTAAAGCAGGGCGTCAGCCTCAGCACTGCTGACACCTCGAGCTGCATCCTGCTTTGCGATGGGTCTGCCCTGTGCACTGTGGGATGTTTAGCAGTACCCTTGCCCTCTACCCACTAGATGCCAGCAGTACACCACTCTTCCAGTTGTCACGACCAAAAATAATTTTAAGTATCGCCAAATGTGGCCTGGGGGCAAAGTTGCCCCAGTTGAGAACCACTGGCCTAACAGGACAGAAATGCAGCCATGGGAGCCACAGCAGGGAGATACTGGGGGCCTCGGAGAGGTGCAGGCGGAAAGGCCAGCAGGAGAAAGATCCCTTCAGTCCAGAGAGGTCACAGGAAGGCTGCCTGGAGGAGGCAGCAAGATGTGGGGGAAAGTTTGGCACTGAGGCAGCTGGAGGGCAGTTCAGCCGGGTCCACTGGTGCATTCACTGACGAGGGTGAGACAAACAGGTTGGTCCCCGGAGGACCAGGCCATGGGTGTCGCCTACTGCCAAGGCCTGGCCTGGAACAGAACACGAGTTCTGCAAACTCGTGAACATTTGTAGAACAGATGCCAGGGCTGTGGCTCTGGGTTGTGGCTGGGGCTCAGCCTCTGGGATCTGACTCCACACTAGGGAAGCTCTAAAAGGTGCAGTAATGGTGGATGGACAGGCAGGAAATCCTGTGGCATTGGCTGCCTCCGCCCACCCTTCTCTGGGCAATTAAAAGGTGTTTATGTGGGGCTGGCGATGGCTTCTGCCTCCCCTCCATTATGAACATTAAGAGATCTTGACCCTTCCACTCTCCTGCTCTTGAAAGGAGCCGCAGACACGTGGAGCCAATTAGGCGCACGCGTGGGCGCCAAGCACCCAAGCAGCCTTTTCTCCCTGATTGCGGCGTTTACAGCTGATTATTCTCCCCTCACCCAAACAGTGCCGCTGCTTCCTGGCAAGGTGCCGCCCACAGGAGCCAGCTGGGGGTCCCCAGGGATGGGGGAAGCATTGGGGATTGGGCATCTGTTGGACACCCATTGTGTGGGCACCCCTGGGGCCCTCCGCCTACAGAGGGAGGCAGCCAGAGAGCTGGCCGGCAAGGAGATAAGGAAGGGACTTGGTGGTGAATGCTAGGAGAGACCAGGGAGCATGTGGTGGCAGAGTGATCACCAAGGAATGGGCATCAGAGAGGGCTCCTTGGACGAGGTGGCCTGGATGTATGCGGAAGGGACAGTAAACCCAAGGGTCCCTAGGGTCAGCATGAGCCTTGGGCAAAGACGCTACCCCCAACAGCTGGACATGAGTGTGGGGACGGCCTCCCCTGCCTGCATCTCTGTCTGGCGGTCTAGAATCCCAAGACCCCTTGAAGGCCTCCAGCTGGGAGCTGGTCTCCCTGGGAAGGTCAAGGGAGACAGTTCTGGTGGGACATGGCTGGGGCATGGCCAAAGGTCCTCAGGAGAAATAGTCATTCTCTTGTCTTCACCCACCCGCCTGAGCTAGTGGTGGTCAGATAAGGGCCTGGCCCAGCCTGCCAGGCCTTGGGAAAGGTTGGCTTGTGGATTTGGGGCTGAGCTTCTCTGGCTCCTGAGACTGCTCCTGTGGAGCAGGCCCTTCTCCTGGGACCTCCTCCAAGATGCGGGGACCTCAGGAGGAGTCAGAAGCACTGTGATCATTCCTGACTAGCACCTGCTAGTCAAAGGAAGGGTCTAGGGGGGCTGGTGTGCATCACCCCAAGGCCCACAGAGCCTGACGGGTCACCCCAGACACCTGTACCCAGCCACCCAATTCTCCCTAGTGGCTGAAGGTCAGAGGAAGGGATTGACTGCAGGCATGTGTCAGGCCCAGAAGCTCAACACCCTGGGTGTCGTGACTGGTGTCACCCCACCACCTGTGGGGACACCTTGGCTGAGATGCCCCAGGCCCAGCTCTCACTGCAAGACCCTCTCCCGCCCTATGGCCTTGCTTTTGATGCCAGGTGCCTCCCCTGGGAGTGCCATGCAGCCTCCCTGTCTTTCACTTGCTCACTCAGTCATTCAGCAAACCTTTGCTGCCCCCAGCCTGGCCCTAGGTCAGGTGTGATTCCAATGTCTACTTGCTGTGGGGCAGAATGCCCATTTTACAGATGAGAGAACAGAGTCTGAGACTAGATGTCAACCGTGGTCACTGTCTGGGTGAGGCAAGGTCTCAGTACCCCTTGCTTACCCTGGCTCCTGAGCCTGTGTACCTGCCCCTCCCAGAGCTCCCAGGGATTGGGAGGAAGCAGAGTGGTTCTGGCTGGGGCAAAGGGAAAGGCCAGGGGCAGGAAGGGAAGGTGAGAATGCGGGGTGGAGGGCAGAGCATGAACAAGGGCCTAGAGGCAGGACCTCGACTGGGGGTTGCTGGGGAGCAGCTGGAGAGGATGGCCAGGAGACGGCTCCAAGTGCAGGCTGGGAGCTGTTGCCCTGAGTTTCCTTTTTAATACCCTTATACCTCACCTCCAGAGGAGAAGAATCCAGGACAGGGAGATGGGAGTCCATTGAATGGAGAAAATGAACCCCAAGGGAGGGAGATATATGTGTCTCCACTCCCCAGAGAAGGCCTGCGTAGAGGGAGGATCCCCTGATGGTGCCCTCTTCTCCGGGGGTCCCAGCTGGCGAAGGGAGCAGATGCAAGGAGGCGGAGGGAAAGGGCCTGCAGGTGCCACAGGGACAAATCAGCCTAATTTAGGATCAGAAAAGTAAGAATTTTAATTGAGTTTTAATAGTGTCTGGCTCTTTGTTCTGAAATCCTCATGTGCAAGGCTGGGGGAGGGTAGGTGCATGTGAGGAAGGGCGAGCCAGTGGCCCCAAGTCTGCTCTGGGGCCCAGACTTCAAGGAGACGGGCAACAGGCTGTGGGGTCCCAATGTGTGGAGCAGCTAACATGGGACAGGCAAGTCTAAGAAGACAGCCTGGAGGAGGTAGCATTTGAGCTGAGCCTTGGAAGGCAGGTAGAATTTCCAAAGGTAGAAGAAAGGAAGAAGAAAGGCATCTCAGTAGAGTTCCCAGCCTGGGTACTGGCCTAGCAGTGAGAGTGAGCAGAACTGAGTCTGAATCCACTGAGATGGGAGTACTGGGGGCTGGGAGGGGAACCTGGAAGGTTCGGCCTGTGCATCAGTTTCCACTGCAGGAGAGAGGGTGCGTGGGGATGACAGGCAGGGCACAGGGCTCTCCACCTGATTTCTGGGGGTGGTAGCTGCATATCCACATATGGAAGCTTGGCCTCATGGAAGCATGGCCCTGGGAGCGGCCAGTCACTTCTCTGGCCCCACTTTCTGTGCCCTAATATACATAGTGAGCAATGCCTCTCTGTGGCAGTGGGTGTCTATGGGAGAAGGAAGCTGAGGCTCACAGAGGTGCTGCTGGGGAAGGCATAGTGCTGCAGACCCAGGGTAGGGGGCATAGGGTGGCAAGAAGGCCCTTGGGACCCTCCTAGACCCTCAGCTGTCTTCCCCAAGCTAATACCTGAGGTTTCACCGTCCCCAGGTGCTGTGGTGACCCGTGCAGGGGCACCTGAGGTTTTCCTGGAGGAGACTCCACCTTGACCCTGGTTCCTCCTGTCCTGGGATACTAGGTGCCTCAGATTCCCTTGCTTCAGCTTCTGTTTACTGAGCACTGGCCCTTGCTGTGTGCTGGCACGATAGTACATTACCAGGTACGGGGACAGCACGAATAGACCTGCTGGGCCCCTCCCTTGAGGAGTGTAGTCTGCTGAAGATGGCAGTGATGTGATGCATGCCACAAAGGGTGGAGCCATGGGGCAAGCCCATGGGGATACTTGACCAGGCCCAGAGGACCTGGGGGGAGGGAGGATTTAGCTAGGCAAGGGAGAATCAGGGAGCAAGAGGGCCCAAGGTCCTGAGGTGGAGAGCGCATGTATGTGTATTGGGGTACGTGCATGCAGCGGCGGAGGGTCTTGCCCACTGGCAGGCTCCACAGAGCACATGTGCAGATGCAGTGTGAGGCTGGTCTCCCTGGGGTACACGGGGCTCCCTGGGGTCTAGCTGAGACCCCATCCAGAGACCACATCCCACACAGTCTAGACTTGCACTGCCCCAAAAAAGAACCTGTGGCCAAGGGTCCTTCTTAGGCAGGTGCAGCATGGCACGGGGTGCCCATGACTGGAACCAGAGCATAGAAGGTGGCCAAGAATCAAAGCCCTCACACATCCTGTGCTGCAGCCCCCTCACACTTGAGCAGCACTGAGCCCTTGGCAAACTTCACACTCTGTGGGCCTCAGTTTCCCTACCAGTACAATTGGAACAAGTGTGGCTGTACAGATCTGTCATCAGAGTTTCTGCCCAGGCTTTGGTGACACCAGTCCAGGGAGGGATGCTTCCGGGGGTAGCACATGGGACAGGCCCCACGGACAGACAGATCTGTCCTCCTTTAGCTCCGCCCCGTGTGTAGAACAATCCTAGGCTACAGGGCCTCCTGCCAGCCTTCCCCTCTCTGAGGGCCTCATCAAGGGCCCTGTCCCCAGCTCTCACCTCTGAGGGCCAGAGTATCCAGCTGCTCGAAGATTCCTGCCTCTTGGCACAGGCCTGGGGGCCCTTGTTTGAGAGGCTGGTCACGGTTGTCGGGCCCTTTGTTGCAGCCTCCTGTGTTTGCCCACTCTGTGCCTCGACAAATGGGAGTTGCAGCATGTTTGCTGTGTCAACACCAGCTGGAGCCCAGTTATGGAGCTCAGCTAGGGCAAGACGCCCCATCCTTCAGCCTCCTGGGTGCCTAGGGTCCAGCCCCTCCCTGGGCAGGGTTGGTGGACAAGTGGGCAACTCTCCATTCTCAGTTCACATATTCATCCCACAGGACTGCCAAGTGCAGGCTGGACAGGCATCTGAAACCAGCAGGGGCAGCCCTAGGCAATGGGGTGGGACTTAGAAAAGGTCAGCAGGGCACGCAGTCTCCACCTGGCACAGCAGTCATGAAGCCTTTGAAGATTCAGTGTGGGGCTTCCCAGCCTTCTATTCACGATCTCTCTGAGCAGCCCTGGTTCTCTCCTCCCCTGTGTCCCCAGTCATCAGGTCTGGCAGCCTCTGAGGAGAGGAGCCTTAGGTGGTCAAGCAGATGGACAGATGAACAGACAGATAGACTTGAGACAGGGTCAGGGCAGGGGATGGGAGAGGGCTTGAGGAGACCAGGAACCAGGCAAGCTGAGATCCATCCATGAGCTGCATAGGCATGGGCCAGGGGTCAAGGAGCCATAGCCCTGGGGAGGGCAGAAATGAGCAGCTTTGGTTAGTGACTGGCACTGAGGGGCAGCTGTCAGAGACAGACGGGAGAACAGGGGACCAGAAAGGGGAAGCAGCTTACCCTGGATCTGAGGGGAACCCAGGTTCTTTCACTTCAGCCAAAGGTACTCCACCACTTAGAGACCAGGTCTGTTGCCACGTAGCAGAGCTGGGCCAACTAAATCCTGTTTACTTCTGAAATAAGATCCCCCAGCCTCTTCACAAGTAGGGTTTCCAGAAATGAGTCTGTGAGGGTGACTCGGCTTCCAGGGCAGCGTGGACCAGGCAACTGGATGAAGAGGGAGACGTGCCAGGCGAGATCGCAGCTACAGCACTGACCCATCAGCCTTGTGGCCTTTGCCAGTGATTTCCTTTTTCTCCTCAGTTTCCCCATCTGTAGATGGGCAGTAAGAGTCCACCTGGTGGGACTGCCGGTGGGGTCTTCTGAGTGGAGGTATAGCCAGCGTGTAGATCGCCTGTGCCGTGTGGTTATCGCTATTGAAAGAAGAGGCCTCATATTTTTCTGAGCTTGCATCTTGGATCCTTTGCTCCAGGAGGGGGCTTGGCAGGGAAGATCCCTGTCACTTGACTCCGCTTTGAGATTCTGTGGAAAAGTGTCCCAGTTACCTGGAAGCACAGGGAAGGGGCGCTGAGGCTGAGGCTAGAGGGAAGGAGGGAGTTTGCACCTCAGAACAGAGAAGAGCATTCTGACAAAGGGAACAGCCTGTGGCAATCTGGGGGAGTGGAGTGGAAGATCCGGCAGAATCCAGGGCGGCCGCCAGCTTCCACTGTAGGGGAAGCCAGGCTCCAAGTTCTGAACTGGGGTGGGCAGTTAGACTCCAATCCACAGGAAGTGGAGGCCATTGTAGTTGTCAGGGGAGGGGTCAGAGGCCTGCAGCCAGAGCTAGGGCTGCAGGGATGTTGGGGTTGACTCAGGATAAGGTGAGCAGCCAGGGAGGGATAGTCCGAAACAACTCCTGGTTGCTGAAGAGGAGGGAGGGTGGAAGCAGTGCCTGTGGGCCAGGGGATCTCTGGCAGGAGCAGACTACAGGGTGAGAAGGCAGAACCCCCAGGAACCAACGTGGATGGTCGGGAAGCAGGCAGTGCCTCCTGCCTGCCTCTCGTTTTCCTTCCTCAGATGTCTGCTGACCTGTCCCCAGGTGGCAGCCAGTGAGCTGGTGGGGTACAGCAGTGAGCAGTTCCCAGTCACTGGGGGTCAGAGGGCATTGGCCTTTCCCCTGGACTCACTCACATCCTGGGGTCCTGGTACAAGTGTAGCATCATGTTCCTGGCTGGAGTTCTGAGGGGCTTGAAGCTTTTCTCAGTTTGTACCTTGGACCCTTGGCTCCAGGTGCTGGGGGCCTCAGGGCCCTGCTGAGGGATAGTTTTTAGACTGCTGGGCTTCGGACTCCCAGATCATCTTCCTGTGTCCCTGTAGTGCCAAGGGCTGAAGAGTTGGGGAGCAGGGCACCATGGAGTGGCAGGAGTGCCCTGGGCTGATGCGTCCCCATCACGAGTCAGGTGGGAGGGTTGGGAAGACCCTGTCCCCAGGCCCAGCAGATTAGTAGTGAGCATTTGAAGAGAGAAAATGGACCAACCTGTGCTTCATCTATGGACAGCAATGACACCCTAGCCTTGTGACTGTGGCCTGAGTGAGGGAGGCAACTGCCTCCACTCCCCATGGCCCAGGCAGAAGCAGCAGGCCCCACAATCTCCTCAGGGTGATCCTGACCTTTCCCCACCACCCGTGTGCATACCTGGGCTCCCTTTTATCAAATATCCTTCTGCTAATCTCATCTCTCTATGTGACTGCCCTGTAATTAGCTCACTTTGCAAAATATGATGTCTGTCATAGTTCCCCCTCCATGTTTCTCTTTTCCCAGGAAAGGGTAAAGAGGGAATGGGATGAAGAAAGATTTCTGGACGTGGGGCCACCTCACAGGTCAGCTCTGGCCTGTCCCCTGCACACATGCCCTCTCAACACATGTCCCAGCTCAGCTTCAGAGCCTGGAGAGCCAATGAAGGTTAGTGGGCAGGGCCCGAGGGTGTCAGAGACCTCCCAGAATCCAGGGGAAGGGATGGCATAGGCCTGACTGAGCCCTGCCCCAGGAGTGCCCATGTACCCTATTCACACCCAGGGACTGCCCAGACCCAGGCTGGGCTAAGACTAATGAGATACTAAGTGGCCTTTCCTACTCACAGCCTGGCACATGAGGGCATGTGTGTGACAGGCAGGCTGGGGGCAAGGAGGAAGGGGCGAGGGGGCCAGGATGCCAGCATTGCCCCTACACACACATAATAGCCACGCATGGATGGGCTGCGCCAGTTACCAGGCATGCAGCAAACACAGCCAACAGGAACCCCAGTGATTGTCGCCATCACCTATCCGTCCACCCACCTGTCAAACAACTTCCCATAGCTGGTGGGCTGCCCAGAGCCCCCACACCCTCCCACTCTCCCATCCTGACCAAGGTGTGGTTGTCTCTCAGGAAGGGGCTGCCAGGGGCTGTGGACTATACACAGGGTGTGTGTACAGCCCTGCAGTGGGTCACATGTGGCCCAAGCCTTGGCCCTGACCAAGCATCACAACTCCAGCCAGGCCACCAGGCCTCATCCTCCTTCCTGGCAGCAGGAACGTTCACCTTCCTACCCCTAGAGGTGGAGCCAGGCAGAGGGAGCAGCACAGCAGTTTAAGCTGTTTTCGAGTCAGTATTTGGTGCTGCCCTAGCCACAGCACCACTGCTGAGCCCCCACCACTCCCCAGATGGAAAACCAGAGGCTGCTGAAGCCCTGTCTGCACAGAGGGCCCCGTGCGGCTCAGAGCCTGGCACAGTGATGGACCCCAGCCGGGCAGGGGCAGCTGGGAGGACCATGCTTGGAGCCCTCAGCTGGCATGGCCTACTTTTCTGCTCTGCCCCTCGCTGCCCCATCAGCTCCCCGCCTTCTCTTGCTGCGACTCTCTCAGGATGTCGGGACGTGAATTCTCTTAAACTTTTAATTAAAAATCCTCTCCTTTCTCCCCACAAGGTTCACTTCCCTGTGATTTTCCTGTTAGAAGGAGAGGTGGAGGGAAGAGAGACAGCAGTCAAGGAGCAGAGGCCAGGCCTTCTGGGTCTCCACGAGGGACCTGGGGAAGCAGGGCCTGGCCCCAGGGAACTGCTGGCCACCCTCTCCCCTGGGCACCCTCTGTGGCTTCCCATCATGCTAGGGGAGGCATTTCTTTTCTTTTTTCCCTAAAGCCTATAGCACCCAGTTTTCCCATGTGGTCTCCCATTCCAGTACTAACCAGGCCTGACCCTGCTTAGCTGTTGAGATCAGAAGAGATAGTGCACGTTCAGAGTGGTACAGCCGTAGATGTCCAGAGAGGCATCTGAGAGCTCCAACCCTAGGTGTCGCTGTCAGATGTGGGAAACGGCACCAGCTCCTGAGTGCCCTATATGTGTTCCTGCTACATCCTGCATACTCACTCAAGGCTACGGCATGTGTCCATTAAACAGGCCGGGATTTCCCCAGGTAGAAGGGGCCCCCACTTTCCCATAAGGGTGCTGTTAACTCTGGTAGCTTCAGATTCACTCCTGAGCCCACTGATCACAGGATGGGGACGTGCCCACAGGGTTACTCATCAAGTGAGAAGCAGCCCAGGTTGGTGTCGTGGGCCTCAAGGTCACCAACTGGGTCACCAGTGCTTCCCTTGTAGAATTCCTAACTCAGAGCTCCAGCCATGGTGTCAGGTCCTGGCTCACATGGTCAGGACCCCAGGTATGCTAGAGACCCAGGTCCTTGACCTCAGGGAGCCAGAACAACATCTCTAATTATGGGGCTGGAGAAGGGCTGGCCCATCCCCCTTTCCCAGGCAGTGATCTGTTAGCCTATCCCTAACTCTGGAGGGAGATGCCACTGTGTCCTCAGGTCGCTGTTTTAGAGAGGGAGCCCACTAAATGGAAGTTCTTCCTTGTGTCAGACCATGATGCCTCTTGCAGAAGGCTAAGCCTTTTTCCATGGCTCCACCTCTAGAGAACTTCAGCTGAGACTCCCCCTCCCATAATCCCTCCCTGGCCCAGGAAATAGGGATTGAGTCACCAGCTCCCCATGTTCCTCTCACCTCCCCCACTCCTCTGCAGGCTGAGCACCTCCATCTTAGGGCTTCCAGATACAGCCCAGAGCACACAGACTCATCCAGGATCATCCCCTCACTCCCACACTGAGGTGCCGCTCCCCATGGTTGCACATCTCCCTCCCCCAGAGGCCAGGCTCCCCTCCAAACCCCCCCAAAGGCTCGGGGACTCAAAACCCCAGCCATGCCCCAGCTGTGAGGGAGAAACAGGGGAACCCCCTCAAGGCCCAGGCCTCTGAGGGGCCCCACCCCTCCATTCCTCCATCCCTCCACCTCATTCTCCTTCTCCACCCTGCAGCAGCCGGTGGACACAGCTGGGCATCATGGGGAACACCAGGATGCCACAGAGAAGAGGTGGCCATGGCCCTGTGGAGCTAGAACAAGGATCCCTGCACACTGGCCCCCAAGTTGCCCTACATTCCCCTCCTGAGGCTCCCTGCACATGCCCTGCTTCATAGACCCTGAGGACACCCTGACCAGCCCTGGGAGTGCTCAGGGAGACATCCCCAAGGAGTAGGGTGGGGCTATGGCAAGATTTGTGAATGGGTGAAATTAGAATTAGCCAGGAAGAGGGAAGGACAGGCCACATAGGGGCATAGCACAAGCAAACGCAGGAAGGGGCTTGCACAGGGGCCTGGTTGGAGGTCGGGGCAGTGGAGGGCCAAGAAGGTAGAAAGAGCAGTGGGAACCTTGAACATCACACAGGGATTTCAACCCTGGCATTGGACACTCTGGCAGCCCCTTGAGTAAGGCAGGGATGTTACTTGTTCATTTTACAGACACATGTTGAGCACTTACTGTGTGTCCTTCCCTGGTCCAGCCCCAGGCAGTGCCCTCTTCTGTGGCTCTGCAGATGGCAAGGTGGGGGTGATCACAATGAAGGAGCCTGTGATCCCTCACAGGGCAGGGTGCTGTCTCTTTGGGCCAATAGGAGCACAAGTACAGTCCTGCCTCTCACAGCACTGCCACCACCTCTAGCTGGCTTCTTTGTGGGCCCATTAATTTCCAAACCTGATACAGGCAGGGATGAGTGGCTCGTCCTCCCAACAGGTAGCACATGTTGGTGCTCCCTGAACCCCATCCTGCCAGGCTCCACCCATCCATTCATTCCCCATGTACACACTAAGTGTCTACTGTGTGCCAGGTCCTGCACTAGTTGCTGGGGACTGCACAGCGACAGGTCGGCCTGGTTCTGCCCTCAGGGACCTTGTGGTCCAGGCAGGAAGCAGAGTAGATGAGTAATGTGAGAATACATAATGAGCATGTCACGGGTGCCAGAGGATAAGCAGCGGGGGGGCAAGGAGAGGGTGCTGGCGCCCTCCCCACATCCACAGGTGCAAACCTGGAGCCCGCACAGGCATGAAGACAGTGAGGAGGAGGAGGAGGCGTGCCTTCCTCCTGGCTCTGGGTCTGAGCCCCACCTACCCACCGGTGACCCAGCTTCCTGATGATCTGTGGGGTCCTCCCCACTGCCCAGCGCTGCGAGGGAGCAGGTAGGGAAAGGTGCAGTGTGGGCACTGCAGACGGTGCTGGACCATCCTGGGTTACCAGCCCCAGGCCACCCTGAGCAGCTGCTGATGTCAGCAAAAGAGAACCCCCAAGTACCCCACAAGCAAGGGTTGCAGGGCCTGCCTAGGCCAGAAACAAGCAGGGTGCCTCTCAGCTCATGGGGGTTGTCATGTGGTTGGGATGTGCCCCCTGTGGATGTCAGGCATGATGCTGGGTAGATATATGTGCCTGTATGTATGGCTAAGGCATGAGCCAGGGCCACCATGGAAGAGCCTGCATGCATGGCGGGGGTGTGTGAGTGAGACATGTGTCTACACCAGAAGAGTCTGAGGAGATGGGGCGGGAGGAGAAGGGAGAGCTCTACCACCTCAAAGTTCCTGCTGCACCAACAGTTCCATCTCACTTATAGGCTCTCATGTGGGCATGCTTCAGGCACCCACACGTGCCTGTATAAAACCCATGGGCCCACGTTTCTCCCTGTTCTTCCCCTGTCTGCAACCACAGGAGCACATGTAGAGCCCATGTCCCCATGTGGAACCTGCAAACGGACATGTACACACATGAATGGGATACATGTGCACATGTGCATCTCAGCTCATCATGCCCACATGTATTTGTGTGCACCCGATGGACATATGCACACACTGTCACTCCCGGTGTGCAGCCCTATCACAGCTGTCTCATCCCTTTCTCCACTTGCCTCACGTCTGCACCTAGAGGTGGGCAGGTCCAAGATGAAGATCTCTATTTTACGGACTGGAAAACTGAGGCTCAGAAAGGAAAAGAGACTTGCCCAAGACCACACAGCGGCTCCATGGCTCCAGCCAGGACCCAGGTCTTCTGGCTTCCCAGCTAGATCTAACATGGCCCCACTGCATGTGCTGTGATCTCCACATTCCTCTGCAGAGCCTGTGGGGCCCAAGACAGAGCAGGGGTTTTCAGAGCCCCCCACCATCCCTGTCTGCCCTCCCCTCAGCGGGGGCACCTTGGAGCCCAGAGTGGGGAGTGCCAAATCAGGGGTCACCCCACAGTGGAACTCTAAGCTCACAACCGTAACAGTTTGGGAAGGAGAAACATTTCTCTGGGCCTTGTGCACCACCTAAAGGTGGTCTATAGGAGGAATAAAGGTCTCAGCCAGGCCTCTGCTGCCAGCCCCATCACTCCTAGCTCCTAGCTCTCTCTCACCCTCCTCCTTTCTTCCTGGGAATCTCTCCCCTCATGCTGCATCCTTCCGGCCCTGTCTTCTGTCTTGCCCCTCCAAAATTCTCTCTACCCTCCAGGGATGTTTCTGTGTTTGTTTCAGCAGCTCCTGACATTCACAACTGGGAAGCTCTCAGAGATGGGCCATGCTTTAAGCCCCAAATGGGCCCAGCCCTGGCCAAAGGAGGGACAAGGAAGAATCAGTCTCCAACATGACCTCAAGAAAATCTGGTGCAGAGTGGCCACCCCTGTAAATCAACTGATGCCTGTACCACTGTAACCACAACTGTGACAAGGGTGCAGGGCAGAAGCTAAGCAGGAAGAGGCCCAGAGCAGAGGGCAACTGAGCAGGGCAGCAAGAAGTTGAAAACCATTAATTGTCCGTCCAGAGGAGGGGGATGCCCACAACATTCTGGGCAAAGGAAATGGTGTGTGCAAAAGCACGGAGGTGTGACAGTATAGCATAGTAGACATTTATCAAGCCCTTTCTCATGCATTGGAGTGTCTGCAGCCAGGGTCCTCCCATTCATTCATTCATTCATTCATTCATTCATTCATTCACTTGTTTATTCACCAAATAGTGTCCAAGTGTTGGACACCCTCTGGAATGCAGAAAAAACAAACAGCATTGTTCCTGCCTCAGAGAGTGCACAGCCTGTTGGGAAATTGCAGGACAGAGCAGTGAGTTCCTTGGTGAGGGGCACACAGGCACTGTGGGAGCCTGGAAGAGAGGACCTGATGGGGACACACAGACACATCAGGAGCCCATGGTAACCCCAAGGAGGGGTCTGGGCAGGACCAGGGTTTATCAGCAACTTTTTTTTCATTTGTCAGTATTTGATATCTGGTCTTCAGCGGCTCTCATAGGTGAGAGGACCCTTGGCAGTCCAAGTCTGTGTCCTTCATTGCACAGATGGTGAATCTGCAGCCCTAGGCCTGGAACTCAAGTCTCCAGGACTTCTGTTTCCAAAGTATAATTGTATTGACAAAGCTCATCCATAGCCAAACCCAACCCTGGACCCACGTGGGGCTCAGTTCTCTCTGCACAGCACCTTCTAAAGCCCAAAAGTGGAATTGCAGACCCAGGACACTGCTTCTCGGGCAGGGCCAGCCCTAACTGGGCTCCCTCACAGCAGAGCCTGTGCCCTCAGTCTAGCAGGAGCCACTGGGGACCTTGGCGTTTCACTGACCCTCAGTGTCCCACCACAGAATGGCAACAGGATTCCTAGCCTGCCTATCACACTGGGTGGCTGTGGAGATGGGGAGTGTTGGCCCCCATGACCTGTGTTCTCCGGGAGGCCTTTCTGCTGAGGCCTTTCTGCTGAGGAGAGACGGGCCCACGGCTGGCTTTCCCCCCTCCTCAGTGTTTCTGAAGCCATCCGTCACTTACAAATTCTCTTCATCTCTAAATAAAATGATTTGTTAATTTGAGTGAGTGATCACTGTGCGCCTGAGCCTCCTTGCAGGCCCAGGAACAGCTTGTGGGCTCCCGGAGCCCTGCACCGCCGGCCTGGCGCAGACTTGGAGGGGTTGTTTTCTATTTAAATGTGAATTGAATGAGGAGAAAAATGTTTCTCTTGGCAATTTCATAGGAGCTCGCTCTTCTGACAGATGTTGGAGTTTATTATCCCATCGGGCCAGCGTTTTGTAGAGCAGAATTGCTAATTATTTCAGAGGCCTGGCCACAGCCAAAGAAGGAAGGGCGGTAGTGGGTGCAGCTTTGGGCAGCATCTGTCAACAGGGCTAGGCAGGCACTGGGATGAGAGACCCAGCCTGCCACCCTTCCACTGGCCTCCCAGGATCTGTGATTGTTTTGGAAGGGGGGCTGCCCTGTCGCTTGGTTTCTGTTTCATGGTTTACCCTGGAGGAGGCAGCAGGGTCTGCTCTTGCCAGCCCTGCTTTGACCTCATGGTGAGGACTCTGGAAGGTACTTGTGGGGTCTCAAATTGCTGGTGCGTTTAGAGAGTCCACGGGTTGTGGATGAGAAGACTACAGAGACCCCAGTGGTTTCCTCCCAGTGTGAAGGCCGGAGCTGTTCACTATAAGGACCATACCTGGGCTTGGCCACACTTGCACAGTGCGGGCTTGTGGCTTGGTGGCTCTCTAACCTTGGGCTCTGTGCAGGCCTGTGGGGGTTGAGCATGACTGTGTGCTGTTTTTGCGGGTCCGGAGCTGCCTAACATGACTACATGCATCTGTGAATGAGATGTCCGTAGCTGTGCTGCATGGGCCTCAGAGGTATGGTTCTATCTAACTCATTTCTGTCCCGGCACTGCAAGGTAGAGGAGGCCTTGGAAGACAGATGGCCAGAGGGCACTAGATGTCAGAAGGGATGGGCCAAAACTGGCTCAGCTACTTCAGGGATGTCCCAGGTTTCCAGGGGGCTCCATGGCAAATTGACTAGGGGGTGAATTTCATGGGAGAAATGGGGCCCTGGCAGCCGAAACACTGGCTTCTGCTTCATTCAGCTGAGGAGACTTTTTTTTTTTTGAGACGGAGTCTCAATCTGTCACCCAGGTTAGAATTCAGTGGCATGGTCTCGGCTCACTGCAACCTCTGCCTCCCAAAGTCAAGTGACTCTCCTGCCTCATCCTCCCAAGTAACTGGGATTACAGGCGTGCGTCACTATGCCTGGCTAATTTATGTAATTTTAGTAGAGATGGGGTTTTGCCATTTTGGTCAGGCTGGTCTCAAACTCCTGGCCTCAAGCGATCCACCCACCTCAGCCTCCCAAAGTGCTGGGATTACAGGGGTGAGCCACTATGCTCAGCCAGCCCAGGGACCTCAACCTCACTTGGGGCAACTTACAACAGGGAAGCATCCTCACCCTCCCAGCAGAGGTCTCAAGAGTCCTGCAGTGCTTGGTCCAGGGGCCTCCTGACTCCACACAGCCATGGCCCAATTCCAGTTAATGGTCTCTGACCCAGGGCTGAAGGTCAGGGGTTGGAGACAGTTGGTAGAGGAGGCGACAGTTCCTCCCGCAGTATTCTCTGAAAACCACCCCCACTGAGGAACACCCTCACTTCTGCCCTATTCTTACCCCCATCTCTCCTTCCTGAGCTCTGAGACAAGGGACCAGGTACCCCGACTGCCCCCAGTCCTGGCCAGCTCAGGATTCAGGCCTGTCCCCTCCCCCTCCTCATACTCCACCCCCCTCCGCACCCCAACTAGCTCTGCTTCCTAGGTTTAACACAGAGGTGGCAGCAGCAGCAGCAGCTGGGTGGGATTTTATAACCCTAATTAACCCTGATTCCCTGGGGCCCTAGCTCTAGACTCCCTTGCAGCCTGAGACCAGCAGAGCACAAGGCAGGAAGGGTCCACCCTTGTGCCAGGTGAGGGAAGATGGAGACTCGGCCTCTCCCTGTCCCAAGTCCTAGGCCCTGGCAGTCACCCTAATAGATGGCACTGGGAGACCAGGGAGGGGGTGCCCAGGCTGAGATGGTGCCAGGCATCTCTGACCATGTGTCCCTGACAACCAGGCCCTCTCTCCTCCAGATAAAATTCCACGGTGACATCCTTCCATTAAATAGGGCATGTTCAGAAGAGAAAATTGCTACTATTTTCCCCTTTTACTTCACTGTCATCAAAAATTGATCCCATATTGCATCCTTATTTCAAAGAACGAGCTAGAAAAATAAAATAGAAATTCCCACTCCTCAGAGCAGCAGCTGTATCAAGCCTCCCTCACCCTATCCTTCCCCTCCCCACCCCCCCGCAAAAAAAGAAAAGAAAAACGTGACCAATGAGGAAAGGCACCTGCTGGCCATCTAGAGCTGTTTGAGTGCCCATGGCTTTGAGATGCACGTGACCTGGGAGCAAGGAGGGGCTGGGCACATGACTGTGCAGGCAGAAGGGGATTTCGATCTGGTGAAATGTGGTAGAAAATGGGGTAATTGGGGGAGGTTAATTTGGATCTAAATGGAGCGATTCGTTATCTCAATAAGAAATGTCTTGTTTTCCAGGGAGACGGCTGCGCCTGCCAGATGCTGGCATGCCCACCGTTGGGGTAGTGGCTCAGAGCAGGGCCCACAGCCAGCCTAGCCTCACAGGGCAACCCACCCTGCCCAGATGTGGACGTTGGGGGCAGAGATAGCTTAATTTGGTTGATTCCCCAACTCATTTGGCAAAGTATTCAATAGCCCTTCTCAAAAGCACATCCAGTAAAAATGCAAAATGTGAATAACAATGATGGAGCAGAGGCCGAGGTGAGCAGCCTGAAGACTAGGCACTTGGTCTAGCTGAGCCCATAGGCTCACCCCAAGCCTCCCAAAAGTCAAGGGAGATCTACCCAGTGTTTTGTGTTCTAACCAGAGGAGAAGCCCAGCGTGGCTTGCCATGGGAAGGTGTTTGGGGGGATTTCCAGGATGGTGCCCCTCAGCCCATGCATCTTTGCTAGGAGCAGGGTCGGGGAGCTGGCACCTGGACTGTAGTGTGACCCTGGGCATGTCACTTCTCCCCAAACCTCAGAGCCCCATTCGTTCTTTCCCAGGGGCCACAGGCAGAGGCTACTGGCAGTGCTGGGAGTCCTGGTCACACAGGTGTGACCATCTCAGGCTGCAGCATGGAAGGCCTGGGCTCAGCAGCTGAACAGACTTAGGTGTGGGCTCCAGGTTCTCCTTCTGCCAGGTTTGTAGACCTGGAGCACTCACTATATTGTTTTGAGCCTCCTCCTTCTGAAAAATGCATTAAGTAGCACCAGCCTTGTGCCCCTATGATTGTGACAGTCACATGTGGACAACAGGTACCCATAAGTGATAACTGGAATCACAAAAGCATCTGGTGGACAGTCGGTTGGGAGCTGGCGCACAAGATTTCCTTGGTCTAACCTGGTATTGGCTGCACTGTGTCTGGAATGGAGCTGGGGGAGAGTGAGCATGGAGACAAGCGGAAGCCCCTCCCCTCCACCCTGGTGGGGCCAGATCTGAGTCACCCTATGTCTCTGGTACCGAACATAGACCACGGACATGCTAGCAGAAAGAAGAAAGGCCCTGGGGACTGAGGCCCTTTCCTTTTATTCTACACTGTGGTGTTGGTTGAGATAACACAAAACAAAATGATCACAGGCTGGTGTGAGGGCTGGGAGGGAAGTGAAGCAGTGAACAAATTAAGGGCACATTTGAGGAGGGGTCCCCTAGGTGGGGGCCAGACAGGTCATAGCCAAGAAGATCCATTTGGCCAGGCATGAGTGGGCAGGTGGTGGAGCCTATAGGTCCTGGAGCCACAGCCCTGTGAGCCACCCCACACACAGCCCCAGCAGGAACAGCCCTGCCCTGCCTGTGCCTCAGGAGGGGGTTCTGGATGTTAAAGTTGTTGGTGGACCAAAAGCGAGGACCCAGCCACCATATGGACCTGTGCCTGACCACATGTTGGCAGCATGGATGTGCTTTCCCATGTCTGCACATGTGCACATGTGTTTGCATATGCACACACACATACATCCTCCTCCTCTAACTCCAGGCCCTCCACCCGCAGGATTGCAAAGCTGTTGACCTCAAAGTCAGATGGAAGAAACCTCCTCACTCATCCCCACTAAAGCCACAGATCTCTGATATCACCTTATTTGGAACAACTCCCTCAGTGGACACCCAAGAGGCCTAGTCACAGGGGTCTCACTTATCCCCTTTCCCTTGGAGGAGTCCTGCAGCAGAGTGGCCTTGGGGGCAGGGGACCAAAATAGGACTCCAGAGTGCTGGAAAGAGCTTAACCCAGGGGTGGGCTGGCAGACCTGGGCCAGGCAGAGCGGTGGGCTGGGAATCAGGTTGCCCAGAGGCCTTGCATACCTTGTGTGGGCTGAGGCTGGGCTGACTCTGGGGCACAAAGACAACACCCCCTCCCAACCCCAGGGAATACCCAGGTCTGTGGGTTCGGGGAAGGGACACCAACCCCAAGGTGGTGAGCATGCTCCATGCTTAGCCTCACTGCCTCCTGCTCAAACTAGGGTATCCCTCTCCTGCAGAGCCTCGGTTTCTTCACCTGTGAGAATGAGTGAGGATGGCTCACGGCAGAACTTCTATCAGCCTTTCTATGCAAGAGTGGCCCCTGGGGTCTGCCCAGCCTTCTAGGGGGATGGTCCTGTCCCAGAGTTTCTGCCCTTCCCAGCCCATTTTCCAGACAACAGTCTTCGATCTAGGCAGGGCCAAGCACAGTCACCCCCAAAGGGTCACTGGGCTCAACACTGACCCACTACAGTGTCGCCAGCACTGATGCCATGTGGGCTTGACCTGAGCCTGGCAGCAGGCTAACCATAATTAGAAGAGGGTTCTTGGGGGCCAGAGCTCCCTGGGTGGCCTTGGAGGGTGTACACAACTCCCTACCTTCTTCAAGGACCCCTCCTGCCTCCTCTGGCCTCAGTCTAGGCCCTAGGGAAAGTAGGAAGAACTCCAGGGTCACATGGGAATATAAGTGCCCTGAGATCGTGGAGGGAATCTGAGGCAGAGCTCAGACCCGCTCAGGTCTCCTCGTGCCTGCTGGGTCCCTCCCCAGCCACACAGTGTCTCCCACTCCACGCTATCTGATCCACAGCCAGCCAGAGGCCCACTTCCTCCTCAGAGAGAGCTCAGGGTGTCTCCTGGGCTAATCAGCAAGTAGGGGAGGGGGACTTGATGACATAGCCCAGGTTTAACCTTCCACCCTGCCCTTAGAGAGCTGTGGCCACAGACAAGCTGAGGAACCACCTCTGAACTCAGTTTCCTCATCTGCAAAATGGTGTAGAAATGGGACCTGCTCGGCCGGGCGCGGTGGCTCAAGCCTGTAATCCCAGCACTTTGGGAGGCCGAGACGGGCGGATCACGAGGTCAGGAGATCGAGACCATCCTGGCTAACACGGTGAAACCCCGTCTCTACTAAAAAATACAAAAAACTAGCCGGGCGCAGTGGCGGGCGCCTGTAGTCCCAGCTACTCAGGAGGCTGAGGCAGGAGAATGGCGTGAACCCGGGAGGCGGAGCTTGCAGTGAGCTGAGATCCGGCCACTGCACTCCAGCCTGGGCGGCAGAGCGAGACTCCGTCTCAAAAAAAAAAAAAAAAAAAAAAAAAAGAAATGGGACCTGCTTTGCAGGGGCTGCTGTAGGGATTAATGAGCGATGCTGGCCACAGCAAGTGCTCAGTGGCATCGCCCGTGATGACAGCTCCATGTGCAGCACAGGCGGTGCTGGTGCTGGGTCCTATAGGAGCTCTGCAGGTGCAGGAATTCCTTGCCAACCCTTGTATTTCAGGAGTACTTTTTGTTCAAAGCCCTACTTGATCAACCAGCCATGGGGCTCCTCTCCCTGGAAAACCACTGCACCTTCCCTCCAGCTTGCTCTGCTTCCTTCTCCAGGCTGCCCCCTCCTTCAGGTAGCCCCCAGGGTCCACACCCCACTTCCCGGGTGTTGTCTGACTACCTCCAGCCCTTCCTCATGAGCCCAAGTGCTGTTGGCCTCCATGTGGCCAGCACTTCAGCGTTCCTCTGTTTTATCATTAATGTGGCCAGTCTGCCTGGGTGGGTGGTGTCATTTTTCCATTTTGCAGGGAGAAAAACTGAGGCCAGGAAAGCTAAAATCACTCAGTCAGGGTAGATCTGAATCCAGTGTGGATTCATCACTAGAAGGGTCTGTCCCTCAGAAAGTCCAGCCCAAAGGGCTGAGGAGGTTGGGGGCTAAGCCAACTGGGATTCAGGGGTCTGTTTCCTGGGAGATGGCGTGGTAGATAACAGACCCTTGTCCCAGGGGAGAGAGACTGCAGCCTGAATGGAGAGGCAGCAATGATGCCCCAAATATTGCAGGCACGTGTATATGACCGCTGCCCCGCCCTCTCCAGCTGGTGCCATGGCTCTGTGGCCGTTGCTAGGCATCTGTGAGGCCCAGGTGGGCCCTACCTGTCGTGGAGCGGCTGTGCAGTGTGCGGTGGGCCCGGGCCCAGGCAGGAGCAAGGCACCTCCGCCGGCCCGCCCTCCTCTCACTTGGCAGCAGCAAGCAGAAGCCATTAGCGCCTGGCAGTCCGTGTCCCACGGCTCTGACAAACGCCTTAAATGTTGTCACCACGGCTCCAGCTGTCCCACCGGCCGCCTTTACTCCTCATAATAACCAAGTGTCGAGGCTGATTGCAGCAGCAGGATGCAGCCAGTATTCAGAGTAGCTCTTACCCTGGGCGTTTCCACCTGGCAGCCAGGCTGTGCCCACCCCGCCCACCACCCCCAGCCCTTTGTCTGCCTGTCACCTCTGCCTGGGCCCTCAGCATCGCCCCCGGGCCAGCCAGTGCCTGGCTTTGTGTCCCAAAGCTGGTGGGCAGCGACAGGGTGGGGCCTCAAGCATCCACATCCAGCAGAGTGACAGCCTAGCTGGAAGAGTCTGGCTCCTGCTCCCACTCTTCTGGATGACCTGTGCAGGGAGCCCTGGTTTTGTCTTGGTCTAGCCTCATATCTTGCCTTGCTGCCCAGGGACACAGGGAGTGGTCAGAGCCCATCCCTGGCATGCACGAAGCTGCATTCAGTTTGAGCTCTGCCATTTGACCACTGTGCAGTCTTGGGTGGGTCAGTCACCCTCTCTGAGCCTTGGTGACCTCGTTGGGGGAATGGGAATAATGATTGGGCTTGTTGGGGCTTTGTGGGAGCATGTGTATGAAGCAAGGTACAGATAATGAAATGAAGAGGCCTGGCCACGTAAACACAAACACCTACTGCACCAATCCCTGAGTCCAGGGAGGCCCAGGAGAATCGAAGGCCCACATCAGCTCCCCTGGCCTTCACTACCCTCCTTCCCACCCCCACATCTTAGCCCTCTGGGCGTTACTTCCCCTATCCCCTTCGTCTGACCTTGCCCTTCAAGTTTTGTCTAGTGCTCCCTTTCACAAAGCCCACCTGGCTTAGCCTAACCATACTTCTCTCCCATAGGGTTTATGTGCCCTTTGAAACAGCCCTGGATGCTCACTGTTCTCCTCTCATGTCTGCCTTCATCCTCACAGTCTTATGAGGCTGGGACTAGTAGAAGCCCCATGTTAGAGAGGAGGTTATCAGGATTCAGAGAATGGCATCAATTCTGTGCATTACACATGCAGCTCCTGGCTCTGCCCCACGGGGTACTGTGGCTGCTGATCACTGTCTGCCCAGCCCCAGGTCCTGCTAGAACCAGGAGAGTAAGCTAAGCCCCAGTCTCTTCAGGGGCCCTGGTAAAGTGCAAGCACCCATTTCACCTCTGGGCCTTGAGGGCTTTCCTCCTGAGGTACCTAGATTCAAGCACCAATATCCAGGTTGATGATGAGCTCTCTGGTCACTGAGTCATTTGTTTACAAGTTCCCCAACCCTCTGATGATGCTGGAGGGCGATGGGCAGAGAAAGGTGAAGAATGAGTTGTCTCTGTCTCTTCATCAGACTCTTCTCAGGGATGCAGAGGTGATGATGCAGGTAGCAGTGAGGACAGTAATGGTAGTGGTGATGACGAGGAGATGCGAGCGCTAGCAGAGGTGACCACAGTGGGGTGATGGTGGTAGTGGTGACAGTGGTGGTAAAGCTAGTGATGGAGGTGATATTGGCAGTGGAGTTGATGGTGATAGATGATGATGGTGATGATGGAAGTGATGACTGTGATGATGGGGATGAAGGTAGTGATGGGGAGCTGATGGTGATGGGAATAACATTGACGATGATGGAATAATATTGGCAGTGAACATGGGGACATTGGTGCTGGTTAAGCAGTGGGAACAACAGTGATGATGGGGATGATGGTGAATGGAGTAGCATTCTGGTGGTGCAGGGATAATGTTGATGGTGGGTGTTGGGGGTGATAGGGCTGATGGGGGCTCACTGTGGAGTGTACCTCTAAGGGGCAGTCCTCCAGGCAGCCCTGTCCCACTCATGGGCTGTGCCCTCGCTGGAGGCAGGACACAGTGGGGCTTGCTTGGTGCTTTTTTCTTTTAACCTCCAGTGAGCACAGCCTTCTGGGTAATGAGATGCAAATTGACAGAAAAGACAATGAGCCAGCCTGCGGCCAGTGGGGCAGCTTTTAGAGTCAGGCTGATTGCCTCTGTGCCAATTTGCATGGCATTAGCTGTGCATGTCTTCTCCAACAGGTTCGTGTATTTCTTCAGCGGTCACCTGGATGGCTGCATCTGACAAAGGGCGATGACCTGTGATCCCAGACCAGGAGCAGGGGCAGAGCCACTCTGACTCTGACCTGAAT
The DNA here is from genome assembly GCF_003255815.1 of Theropithecus gelada. NCBI lineage: Eukaryota > Metazoa > Chordata > Mammalia > Primates > Cercopithecidae > Theropithecus > Theropithecus gelada. The sequence continues at coordinate 89,780,091 of NC_037669.1, forward strand.
AGGGCTCCAGGATGTGGCTACAAGAAGTCTGAATCTGTGGGGAAGGGCAATTGATAGAGGGTGGGGCTTGGAGAGTCCTCATGGTCGCCAGGAACAGGGTCCGAGCAGGGGTCAGAGCCCACGAGTGGTAGGCCTAGGAGGTCTGGCTTGGCCAGCACCATGGCTCCATCTGAGTATGTGATGCAAAAGCCACAAACAGGCCTTAGACAGGAGAGATATCTGGCCCTGGCCTGGGATGCCTCAGTACGGGTCCAGGCTCTGTCCCTAATGGTACAGTGGCCTGACAGTCCCTCCAGGCCTCAGCTCCCGCTTCGTACGGGGGGGCCAGTGGGCCCCTGACCTCATTGTCTTCACCTTGAAGGGATGATCGTCAAGGCAGGCCCTGCCTATGGTGTGTTTAGTAAGAGTGGCCAGGGCCAGTTCTCCATATCCGAGGTCACATATTGCAGCCCACTGAGCAGGCCTGCCCTTCTGTCACTGTCACCATTACTCAAGGTTATGCCTGGGATCATTCTTCGAGTGCCACCCAGGGGGCCTGGGCAAGGTAACACCCAGGTCATTGCCGAAACCCAGCCCTGACGCTCCTCCCTGCCTCTGTCCATGGTGCTGAAAGTCTTGGGCCAACCTGTTCTGGTGTTCCTGCTGCTTAAGTGGGCTGGGCTCTGCCCTCCCCACCCTGCTCCGCTGCCCTTGCTCTCTGACCCTGCAACCCATTTGACCCGGTGCAACCCACGACTCCATTCCACGTTCCTTCCCCAAAACAGGCAACAATGGGGCTAGGGGGTGTTCTCCACTGCCCTCTCCCCCCAGCCCAACCAGTGCCCCCTCCGGCACATTTCAGGGCCCTTTTGTCCCCACCTCCCTCTTCACTGTCCCACTCCTTCTCCTGAGGTTGGGCCTAATCAAAGCTAATCAGAAAATTATGAGCTGCCTGATTACTGATTAGATTCCTAATGTTAATAGAGCCGAAAAGGGCCCGCTCAGGCTGTGTTTTAGGAAAAAGTATAAAAATAACATCGTGGGAAGGGAGCTTGGAGGCTGGGCTGGGACTCAGACTCTCCTGTTCTAGCTGGGGTGGGGTCTCACTCTCAGCTTTCTGGTGGGAATACGTTCCCATGCAGGGCAGCTTCCTAGCACCCTAAATTCTTCCAGTGATGGGGCCATCCCAGGCAGCTCTTCCTATAGAGGCCTCTAGCAAGTTCTCTGCTCAAGACAGTGGGACTGAATTGCAGTGGGAAGAAGTTAGGTGAGATGTAAAGAAGAACTTACTGCTGGCACCCCATGTAAGAGCAGGGTTGGCCGGGCGCGGTGGCTCAAGCCTGTAATCCCAGCACTTTGGGAGGCCGAGACGGGCGGATCACGAGGTCAGGAGATCGAGACCATCCTGGCTAACACGGTGAAACCCCGTCTCTACTAAAAAATACAAAAAGCTAGCCGGGCGAGGTGGCGGGCGCCTGTAGTCCCAGCTACTCGGGAGGCTGAGGCAGGAGAATGGCGTAAACCCGGGAGGCGGAGCTTGCAGTGAGCTGAGATCCGGCCACTGCACTCCAGCCTGGGCGACAGAGCAAGACTCCGTCTCAAAAAAAAAAAAAAAAAAAAGAGCAGGGTTGTGTCTGTAATGCTCACTAACCTCCTCAGGCCAGTTTACTGCGCACAGTAGGTGCTCAGTAAACAAGAGTTGACAGGAAGGAAGGAGGGTCACATCAGCCTCTTCCCATGGGAACCATCACTCTCCCATGTCCTGCCCCTGAGCAACAGCGGAGCATAGAGGCATCTGAGCAGCCTTCTTAGAGGAGAATGTTGGGGCATGTCAGGAGAATGCACTGATCTGGCACCAGGGCAGGGGTGCTGAGCTCCCTGGGAATTCAGGCACTCCTGTCTACCACCCTCTGCCTCTCATTCCAGCAGAGCCATGGGGGCTTATGCTAATAACCATGTTATTACTGACTTGGCAGCAGCTGAGTGGGGCTAATGGGTAACATTTTCACAAGGTCTAGAGTGGGGTTGTGGTCCCGGAGAGCAGGCATCAGCAGTTCAGACCCCAGAGGCTGCCCCTCAGATGCCTCTTCATGGAGCACACAGTGAGGCCTGTACTTAGACTCAGCCTCACCCCACTTACACCTTCACCCCCAATGCCATCTTGGATCCCTATTCTCTGTCATCAGCACCATTTCTGACCTGGTTTCTACCATCTCTATCCCAAGGAGACCCAGGGCCTCCAAACCAGCAGATCCCCAAGGGCACCTCCTGATCCACCCCCTGACCTCTTGACTGTGATGGGAGCCCGAGGTCACTTAGCACTTCCTCACTGAGCTGGTTTGCCCAGCACTGGGGCCACACAGATCCATGAATAAAGTCCCTGCCTTTGAGGGACCACATCTGAGAGGGAGTCAGGTACATGCAGTGATGGAAACCCCAGGGCAATTCTGGGAACCCAGCCCTACAGGGCACCAGGATTCATGGAGGAGGCAGAAGAGCAGTGACTCCTACAGGATGAGGAGTAGTCGGCCAGGGGAGGGGATGAGAAAAGGCACTCTAGGCTTGGGATGCAGCACAAACAAGGCTTTGGAACTGCAGCATAGCAGGAAGGCAAAGTTCAAGATCAGTGTGTTGGAAGAGAGATGAGGTTGTCAGGGCCTGGTAAAGGATAGTGTTAGGAAGGGAGGAGTGGTCCAGGCATCCAGGAAACACGGACAGGTCACAGAACTTGTTGGGGAGACCTGAAGGTGTGGGGGCCCGGGCAGATGAGTTCGTGCCAATCAGCTTGGGTTGAGAGTTTGAAGATGGGTTGTGGGGCTCAGGAGAGGTCTGGTCAGGGAGGCAAGGAGGGGGTCTCAGAAGTGGGGCTGGAAGCCAAGCAGGGCTGCAGTGGGGTAATGAACAAAATCTTCGGCGACGTTGGTGCTGAGGAGAAGGGCAGCCCGTTGGCACAAGCTGCAGAAGAAAACAGGTCAGGCCAAGTTCAGAAGGCCCAAGAGAGAAGCTGTTTGGGGGAGGGGGAACCAGTCAGGAGGCCCCTGGAGTGAGGTAAGGGAAGGTGCAGCCCAGAACCTGGAGTTGTCTTCAGTTTCCAAAGTGAGTCCCCATCCTGTTCCCTATCTATGCCCTGCTCTCCATCCACATCCTCGAAGCCCTGGGAGGGGCCCAGGCAGGGTTTTGTTCCCTCCCTGTTATAAGTGAGAGATCAAGGTACAGAGAGGTGAGGGCAGTGCTCCCCAAATTATGTGGTGGGTCAATTGCTGAGCCCCAGGAACTTGGGTTCCTTGGCCTCTGTGGCAGAACAAGGAAGGAGGGCACTGTCACACTCAACACCCACCCCCATGCCCACACACATTTCTAGAATGGGGCCTGATGAGGGGACAGGATGCAGCACCATGCTCCAGAGAGCACTCAGATAAGGATGTGTCCCTGCTCCCCTGCCCAGAGTGGCCGACAGCCCCCGTATGGGTACCCTCACCCAATGCTATCTGCATGGTTTTTTCTAAGGATGAGGGAAATGTTGATGAATTATGGATCATAATTTAGAGGGAGGAAAAATGACACAAAACTGGCAAAATTCTGAGAAATTCCACCTGGGTTCCCAGGGACTGACTGACCTGTGGAGATGCATAAGTTTCATGCTGGGGTTTAAGAGGGGTGCCAGCTAAGTTGGTAGATTCCCACCCATTTGAGCCCTTGTGGGATGGGGCTGAGCAGGGCAGTATCTTGGAAAGAGCCCCAGCAGCCTGGAGTAGCCTTCAGCTTTGGGTTCCTTGGGGGTGAGGTGCCTCCATACATCTGGGCTCTGAAGCCACAGTCCAAATGTGGACCTGAAGCAGTTTGTTGCATGTATTGATTTATTTCTCATTGGGGCACCTCTTGCAAGTGCTCAACAGGAGACCTGGGAGCTCACCAGGGGACTAGGTAAGGCAGAGACCTGCAGCCCTGAGGCCAGACCTTTCCTGCAGCTTCCAGCATGTGGCTGTCCAGATCCGCCCACACCTCCTTCTGACTCAGCCTGCTGCTGCAGAGTTGAAATCTCCAGAGGGTGGGTTTCACGCCCAGTTCCAGAAAACTGGCCTGTAAATTCAAGCTGGTTTCTGCAAATGCTCAGCCCAGCCACAGAGACCCCTTTCCTCACCCCCTCCCTGTTCACACTGGACACATTTGGCTCCTATCCCAGGACATACCCGACCTTCTCTTTATTGATTGTGGTTCCAGTTTAAAGCAAAAAAGCAATGAAAGCCAGTGGAATACCTGTTAGCACCTGTGAGTGCCACTTCGTTTACTTCCTTGGGAAGGGATCTCAGAGCTCATGGCCTTCCTCCTCTTGATATTAAAATGCCCACTTTGGCCGGGTGCAGTGGCTCACACCTGTAATCCCAGCACTTTGGGAGGCCAAGGCAGGCGGATGACCTGAGGTCAGGAGTTCAAGACCAGCCTGGGCAACATGGTGAAACCCTGTTTCAGCGGGGTGAAACTAAAAATACAAAAATTAGCCAAATGTGGTGGTGGGCACCTATAGTCCCAGCTACTCAGAAGGCTGAAGCAGGAGAATCGCTTGAACTCGGGAGGCAGAGGTTGCATTGAGCTGAGATCGCACCACTGCACTCCAGCCTGGGCAACAGAGCAAGACTCCATCTCAAAAATAAAAATAAAATGTTCACTTTTTGGTAACATAACAGTAATGGGAGAGAGTGGGAGTTTTTTAAAGTGTCCTCTCTTGGCAAAATACAACATAGCAAGTATCTTTGGGAGCCCAGGATATTCTGGGAAATTCTCTCTGACCTGAAATTCCAGCCTCTGGGATACCAGGTTCCCCACCCTGGCTGGTCACAGTTGTTCCCTCTGCATCTCCATCATAGGCCACCCCTCATTTCTTCATATTTTTCCTAGGAAATTGAAGCACAGCCTGCCCCTTCCAGGCTGGACCGAGGGGGTGCAGGCACTGATTACCAAGCCCATGGCGCCCACAGGGAGCCAGCACGCCTGGGCCCGGGTGGAGTGGCGGCCGCCCTGCTGCAGAGGGAGACCACAACTCGAATGGGTTTTTCCGTGTTACATGGATTCTGACCTTTCTAAAATAAATAAATAAAAATCCATTTTACTAATTTTTTTTATCAACTCGCAGAAGACGCATGAGTCCTGTGAGGGAAAAGGTCAGGGAGCCTGTTGCTGCCAATAGCAGCAATGACCTCCAATGCCAGCCTTCCCCTGAGGCACCCTCTGTGCCAGAAATGTTTATTTTCTTTGCAGGCTTCTGTTTGCTGGAATTGTGGTCTGGAGTTTGAGTGTTTTTTATTGCTCTGGTGGTCATTTTATCTTTAAGTTGTAAACATGGTTAATACAAAAAGAGTAGGTTTGAACTTTAAGATGTGTCATGGGCTGGGCGTGGTGGCTCATGCCTGTAATCCCAGCACTTTGGGAGGCAGAGGCAGGAGGATCACTTGAGGTCAGGAGTTTGAGACCAGCCTGGGCAACATAGAGCAACCTTGTCTTGTAATAATTAATTAATAAAAACTATAACAAAATTTTTAAGGAAAAAATACAGATGGGACAGGAGCCAAGTGTGTCCAGCGTAGATGCAGCCAAGGGGCGAAGGAAGGGGCCTTGAGGGATAGGTAAGGCTGGGCACCTGTCCTGTCCCAGGAGGCATGCATGTCAGCAGTGCAACCGACAGGAAAGCACAGCCACTGGCGTGTCTCCATCACCCTCAGCGCATAAGTCACGGATCCTGCTTGACCCTCGCTGCCGATCCTGCTACATTTCTCTTCATGCCTCAGAACCCAGCAAAATGTGGGGTCAGGGCAAGACCTGCCCTCAGAAGGTTGTAGTGAGTGAGATTGTGTCCATAAAGCTCTGAGCACATCGTGTGAGGGCCACAAAGTCGCTGAGGCGGCCGTCATGCACGTAGCAGGCACTGTCTGTCCACACAAAGCCTCCCTCAGACCACAAGTGGTGCCAGGACAGGGCCAAGTGGCGATTCTCCTGGTCCCTGACTGTGGATACACCTGCTTGGAGCAGGAGGTGGATGAACAGACAAATGTCTGCTCAAGGCTGGAGCAGCAGCAGCAGAGGCCCACAGAGCCACGGCCCCCTGACCCCACCTGCACTTCTGTCCCTGCTGTCAGCCCTGGGGTTTCAGCTCCCTCCTGCAGAGCTGCATCTTGCTTCATTATTATGCAGATATTTTAATTATGCAGATATGTTTTTAGACAGTTTTAAATATGTATATTATTTACTCATTAGACCATAACAGCTCTGGAAATTGGAAATCTGTATTTAGTATCTTTCTGTGCACAATACACAGCTAACGCAGGACCCACAGGTGGGGAGGGAAGATGGGTGGCAATGGGACCAGTGCTGGGCTAGGCAGGGGCTGCTGGACATCCTGGTACTTGCCCCCTCCCGTGGCCTGGACCCAGTGATACCAAGGCTTGTGGGGGCAACTCAGAGGGATAGCTGGAAGGCCAGTTACTGATCCCCTCTCCTAGGAGAAGGGCAAAGGGACCACTCTGAGGGGTGGCAGGAGGGACCTGAGCCCAAGCAGCCAGGCCCCACCTGGCCAGGGGTGGTTCTTCCCTGGGACAGTCATTGTCCAACACTGCTGGGCTTTACCATCAGGCGAACCTGGGTTTGATGCCCCCTCTTCCTCCCTAGGGGTCTGGGGCAGCTACACTAATACTTTGAGCCTCAATTCCCTCGGCTGTAAAAGGAGGGGAGAAGGAGAATCTAATTCTCGTGAGTCTTGCTGGGGAGGCAGCAGTGAAGCCCTCACCCACGGTAGGCACTGGACCACACCTGGTGATATCTTGTCGTTGCTACCTTCCTTGCAGCCCTCAGCAGCATTCTCAGGGCATACTACCCCCAGCCTCCACCCTGGAGCCCACACTCCATCATGGCTTCTGCCTGGCTCAGCCCTCACTGCCCTAGATCTCAACATCCTGCACCCCATGGGTTCAGGGCCTTTTCTTCTAAGCCTCTCATATCCTCTAGGAAGTGGGAGTAACCATAACTAATTAAGACCAAAGAACTCTTCCAGCCTTTCCCTCTGGGCTGTGCAGAAAAAGTCCTATTTGATGGGCAGTTACTCCTCAGACCCTTCTGAGCCACCAGCACTGGGCATGGAGGGACTCCCAGGTGAGGGCTGGTGAGGAGAGTAGGCCAAGGAAAAGTGGGGAGCACCTAGCCTGGGGGTGGGGGTGAGCAGGCCCTGTAAGAGGGTGAGAGCACCCAAGAGCCCCAGCCCCCCATCACCCAAGGCCCTCCCCTCCTAGCATTCAGGGGGCCTTCCTATCCCAGGTGTTGGGCTCTGAGGGGTGCCCATCCTGGCCCCAGGTCCCTGATCTCAGGTTCTTGACTGTCTCAGCTCCCACTGCAATTGAAAGCTGTTTAACGTAGTGAGATTTGCAGGTATCTGTGCAGGGGCTGCTCCCCAGGGGAGTATTGTCACCAGCCCAGTGCATGACCAGTCCTCCTCTTTCTTGCCTTTTCCTGTAAGAACGGTTCCCAGAGCTGAGGGAAATTGATTAAGTGAAACTCTCTGATAATTGCCTCTGAATGCCTGCTGTTACCGTGATGGACTTGGCTGTGAGCATCCCCACTCAACAGTCCCACTGAGGTTCCCTCTAATACCCTGGTCATGATGGGGACGTCACGGGCCAGACAAGGCACCATCAGTGACTTCATAGCATTGCCATAGGTAGCCATTATCCCCCAGGATGTGCTGAAGAAAATAGACTCAGAGAGGTTAAACTACACACCCGGGGTCACACAACTGGCTGGGCAGAGCCAGACTCAAGCCCAGGCCTCTACACAGGTCCAGAGACACCCCAATCTTCATTTAGCAGACATTCATTGTGCACCTACTGTATGCCCAGGGCCAAGTTACCATAAACTCGACAGCCACTAGACACTTACCCACCAAACCCAGTGCTCAAGGGGAAAGCAGACATGGAAGAGGGTTCGCTGAGCGTCAGGGTCAGGAAGTGGATGCAGCTAGAGGAGTCTGGGCAGGAGTGGCCTGGGAGGCAGCAGCATGTGTAGGGCCTGGTAGCAGGGCAACCAGAGACTGCAGGCAGCTCCAGGAGCAGAACCCAGAGCCCAAGCAAGGAATCGCTCCCAGGGGGCCAGGCACTTGGGGTCAGGGCTAGGAATGGAGTGCATCTCCCCAAGACAGGCAGGCACTCCGGAGACAGGGAGGCACCCTGTCCCTGCCCTGCGTGGTATCCTAATAGGTTCTTCCCTCGCCTCTGGGCCTCAGTTTCTTGCCCCTTCCAGCCTGTCCCCAAACCATCAGGAGGACCAGGGAGAGGTGGAAGGGAAGTGCTAGGAGGGATGAACCTCCAGGGGTGGGGCAGGGTGGGCACGGTCTCCCTGCCAGCCCTCAGCAGGCCTGACTGTTGTCAGCTCTATGGGGACAGGAGCCCAAGGTCTGGGTGCTCAGCCTGGGCCAGGCAGTTGGAGCTAAGCTTGGAGATCCCTGCCTCAGGACATGTCCTGCTTGGCAGAGGGGAGGGAAGCCCACCTTGTCCAGAGGGCTGGTTAAAGTTAAAAGGAAGTTTCCAGGGGAGGTAACACAGTCTGATAAGGCTAACCAGGCAGAAAGAACAGATAGCAGGAGGGCCCAGAGCTGGGCAAGAGCCAGCAAGAGAAACCTCAGGGGACTGGCTGCCTGTGTGCAGCTGCTGAGGGTTGGAGGAAGAGGGCTGCCAAGAGCCTAGCCACCCTGAGTGGGTGCAGTTACTATGTCCAGTTTATAGGCAGGATGTTGAGGACCAGAGTGGTGAAGACCCTGCTCCTAGAAAGTCAAATTTTGAACCCGGGCCAGGGCTCGGGGACTCCAGGGTCCAGGCTCTGATCTCTGCTCAGGGTCCCTCATGCACCCCAGTGGTGGTCCCAGTCCTCTCATCCTCAGGCCTGATGGAACCTCATGGCCGAAGCCTGCCCACTCCACTACACCCACCAGCTGCCTCGGCCCTTCCTCCCCCACCGCTGGGCCTGCCTGTTTAGCAATTTCCACACGTCCAGTGCCCAGGGATGGACTGATTGATCTGTAACACCGAAAAAATAATAATGGCTTGATCGTTACTGAGGATTAAAAGTAATCCTTTTGCTGTGGCTATTACGACTCCGTTATTCACGAGTCAGTGAGCTGACCCAGGCCTTTGAGCCCACGGGATTCCATGAGCTCAAGGAGGCTGGGGGTTGGGGCCTCCCTCTCTGGGTCTCCCTTGCCCTGTCTGCTAGGCTCTGGAGCCAGAGGGGCCTGTAGCCCCATGTTTTGGGGCCCAGAGGTTTCAGGGTCAGAGCTGAGCCCTCAGAGGGTGAAGGAGCTGGTACCTCCTGGCCAGGAGTAGAGGCAGGGGCAGGAGAACACAGTTCCTCAGGGTCATGGCTCAGCCTGGAGACTCCCACTAGTGTCAGTGTAGCATCTGCAGCCCCATCGACCCTTTGGCTTTTCTGCGGCAAGAGACTGCATCTGCTTCTCCCATTTTGCCCCAGTCTCAACCTCAGGGAAGGACAGGGGCCTCAGCAGAGCCCCACTCTGAGGAAGATTTGGTGTCCCTGGGAAGGTAGTGGTCACCAGGTAAGGAAGGAGGGGCACAGTGATGACAAAGGCTCGACCCACGCACTGCCTCGTCGGGCTTTACATAGCCTCCAGGCCAAGTACTGAGCCCAGCACCTGCTGTACTGCAGGTGCTCGACTAACACTGGTGACAAGTGTTGTGAACCGTACAAGTCACACAATAATGCCCTCTATACAAGGGAACTGCAGGCTTATGAATTGAGGACCTCATCCATCCCTGGGTTTGGGATCAGTGGGTGGGCATTTGTGGTTTAGGCCAAGAGGAGGCTCCAGGATTGAAAAGCAAGAAGAGGAGTCTGGTGGGCCCTACAGGACCTCGAGAAGGTTGTGCCTTTTACGTGCAGAGAAGTGGGAGCCACTGAAGGGTTTCAGGACAGGGGATGGTGACGTGACCAGATCTACATTTGGAGAAAAGGCTCCAGGTGTTGTGTGGAGAATAGGTGACGAGGATGAGAGGACACAGGTTCCAGGCAGGACGGAGCCTGAGCACAGGAGGTGGTGTGAGGGATGCCAGGGGTGGAATGGAGGAGGCAGAGGGGCCAGGGTGGGTGGCCTGCCCCAGAGGGCACTCTGAGCTCAGGTGGGTCTGAGGGTCACTCCAGGGAAGTGTCCAGGAGCTCAGGAGAGCCAGGATTGGAGGCAAGACATGGGAGGCGTCACGGAGTAGAGAGACCTGGGGCCCCCGAAACCCTAGGAGTGTGAGGCTGGGCTGGGGAGAGAGGAGGGTGTGGGTCCCAGCCAAGCAGGCCCTGCAATTAAGGGTGGTGGGGGACAGAGGACTGAGCCTACAAAGGAGAGGGAAGCAGAGGCCAGGAGGGCCAAGCTCTGTGGGGTGAGAGGGTTTGACCCCAAGAGGCACTTTCTCTCCCTGCTCCCGGGACCCCAGCCTCATAGCCTCCCCACCATTCAGTGTCCTTGGCCTGAGGAGGGGGAGCCGGCCCAATGAGACTGGGGATGGCCCTGGACAGCCACTCTAACTATGGGGGTGTGACACTCTGCCCAGGAGAGCAGAGGCCACAGCTCCACAGGAGGCCCCACCTTGCTGCCTGCCCTGCTAGTCCATGCTTCAGAGGAGGAAACGCCGGCCTCCATGACCTGACTCCCACTTCCCCCTAATGGGCAGCTGACAGGCTTTAGGAGGACGTCCCCTCCGGAGCCCACATGTCATATCAGGCCTGGACTCAAGGATGGGGTTGAGGTGTCCTGAATACCAAGGGGCAGGACCTTCTTTTTTTTTTTTTTTTTTTTTTTTTGAGACAGAGTCTCGCTCTGTCGCCCAGGCTGGAGTGCAGTGGCGCGATCTCGGCTCACTGCAAGCTCCGCCTCCCGGGTTCACGCCATTCTCCTGCCTCAGCCTCCCGAGTAGCTGGGACTACAGGCGCCCACAACCGCGCCGGGCTAATTTTTTGTATTTTTAGTAGAGACGGGGTTTCACCGTGGTCTCGATCTCCTGACCTTGTGGTCCGCCCGCCTCGGCCTCCCAAAGTGCTGGGATTACAGGCGTGAGCCACCGCGCCCGGCCTGGGGGCAGGACCTTCTGAGTAGGGCTGTAGGCCTGGAGGTGGGACACGCCTGCTCCACCGTGGGACAGGGTGGGGTGGGGTGAGAGACCAGAGCCACGCGCCTCACTGGGCATGGTGGGCCCAACAGAGGCTGGTCCTTGGATCTCGGTCATGGGCGGAGCAAGACAAATGCAATGGTGAGGGCTGGGCTCCAGGACCCAGCCTGAGCCGGACTCACCTTGTGACCTTGGGCAGGCTGCTCGCCGTTTCTGTGCCTGGCCGTCCTCATCTGAGGAGGGCCACAATGGCCCCACGCCAGGCACACTGTGAATGGTACAAGGTGCACAGCACACGAGTCACTGGCCAGGGGAGGGTTCGGTGTACAGTAGGTGGCCAGTTGATAGTGATGGTTGTCACTATGATTGACAGGACACCACTGCTTTCAGCTCTGCAGAAGTCCCCCAGGGCCAGACTCAGTTCCATCCTTGGGGGCCCCAAGGTTTCCTGTAGAGACGAGATCCTTAGAAAGTACCTAATAAGAATGTCTGGGTGACCTGGGCTTAGGCCCAGAGGGTGGCCAGGCCCCAGTGCCTTCTCCAGCAAGCCTTCCCTGAGGTCCCTAGCTCCACAGCACTGTGCCTCCTGCCCCTCAACCTCTCCTGCCATGGTGGTTCTGCGAGGTCGTGCCTGTGAGCTGTGAGAGGCAGGACCAGGCCTGTCACACCTCCACCAGTCAGTGCAGTCTGGCACCCGGCGTGCCCAGTGGCAGGTGTAGGATGGACAGGCACACAGCTATGCCCTGAGGGACATTCTGCTCTCAGGCACAGGGGCTTTGTTGCAAGAGGCCACTGGAACCAGCCCCAAAGAACAGGAGAGGCTCTTATGGACAGGGGGCTTGGGAGCCCTGTGGGAAGGGGCTCAGGAACTCTGGGAGAGGGACCCTGGGCCTGGGTGGGCAGGGTGGGCTGTGGGCCCCTCCTGTGGGGCTCTGGGTAGCTGGCAGAAGGGCAGGGCAAGGCGAAGCACTCTCTAACTTGCAGCTCAACCTTGGCTCCAGAGGAGCTTCCTCTTGGCACTGGGGTGATATAAGTGTGTGGGGGGTAGAGAGTGGCACTGGGGCTTGGCTTAGTACAAGGAGTCCCATGGAGATGCCACTGGGGTCACTGCACAGGCTTCACCTTTCCTGCATGGACCCAGCTGTGGTCAAGGAGGTGCCCACACAGCAAGCTGGGGAGTATCTGGGGCAGAGAATCTCTGAGGGTCTCATAGGATGAGGGGAAGGGAGTCCCCAGTCCAGCCTGGCCCCAGGGAGTGCTGGGGATGGAGAGGCTTTGGGGTGGGCATAGGGCAGGCTGCCTTCCTCAGCCTCTGACCTCCCTGTGCTCTGTCCCTTAGAGACTGGCTGATGCTGCAGAGAACTTCCAGAAAGCACACCGCTGGCAGGACAACATCAAGGTAGGAGCCCCAGCGCCCTGCCCAGCACTCAGGGCATGCCCATCCATGGGTGGGTGTGAATGCCGGGGGGATGGGAGCTACGCAGACACATGAGGGACACGGAGGGGTCTGTGGAACAGAACCAGAAGTCTGTGTCCAACATTCAGCAGCTACTCCAGGTGCCCCTCACTGCTGGACATACAGTGGTGAGATATGAGTACACATTCACTCCAGAGGAGCTGTGGAGTCACCTGTGAGTGGGAAGGCTGCTTGAAAGTGGTGTTCCCTGTGTTCCCCAGATAAGGTGTTCAGATTCTTGGAGAGACCCTGGGTCAGAGGCCTTTGGACTTCAGGACTTGTCAGAGGCTTTAATACAGTGACCTGCAGGAGATGCTGGGAAAAGGGGACCAGATGCCCTTCCCTGACTTCCCTTCCCTGACTTCCCTGAACAGCAACCTGTCCACCCAGGAGGCCCTCAGGCTGGGCTCAGGGGACTGGGCTGCCATGGTCACAAAAGCCTCTCCTTCCACCTCAGAAGGAGCTCAGGCTCGCTTCTTGGAGCAGAGATGCAAGAAGCTGAGCACAGAGGGCCTAGTGCATGGGGGAGTGAAGGGGAGCCTCACCCATCCCAGCCTAGGCCTGAGTTGCCCTCGCCAGTTCCTTGCTGTATTTGATTTTGCCTGGGGCTAGATACACCTGCCCTCCAGCCAGCATCAGATGGAGGCAGGGCTCTTCCTGGATTCAAGGAAGCCCCAGTGCCAAGGATGATGTAACCCTTGAGAACCAGACTAGTTGGCAGGGCTCCTCTGTCCTCCACAGCTGCTCGGGTGTCTGGGCCGTGCCTCCTAGTAGTCTTGTGCTAAACACAGGGAGGGGCAGGGTGAGGGTGGCAGACTTGACTCGCTCCAGCTCTGGGCCAGGCACATCTGCTCTAGGAAGCAGTGGGGTTATTGTCCCTATTTGACAAGAAAATAGAAGCACAGAGTGGATAGATCTACCGGAGGTTACCTGTTGGTGGCAGAGATTCACAGCCGGCTATCGGGTGTCAGGGGCTCATGCCTATGATCCAAGCTCTAAATCTGTTCCTCCCCAGTCCCCATCCCCCAGGTCATGCTGAGCTGTCTCACCTTGCCCACACCGTGGCATTCTTCGTTTACCCCTGGCAGGTGCTGGGTGCTGCCCTCAGGGAGTTCACATGAGATTAGAAATGAAAGGTGATTTTCTAAGGTGAACAAATGAATGAGCTAGTTACTCCTTAAACCAACCCCCCTTCCCCAGGAGACAGGACTGACCCTTCTCTCCCTCTCTGCTACTCCAGTGCTACTTGCTCATAGTCCCTGTGGGACCCAGGCAAGGGCTTCAGTTTCCCCATTTGGCAAAGGACTGACTGGTGCCAGTGCTGCCTGTGAGCTCAGCTCTGGGGTGTGAAGGAATCACTGCACATGTCAGGCTACATGGGTGCCAAGCCGCTAATGGCATGGGCGCATCTCTGGCCACACCAGCCCTTGGGCCCTAAGTACTTCTGTCCTGAGATGAGGCAGTAAAGGGCTCTGGCTGCTCCCCTCCCCCTGGCTTGACCTGAGGTGCCCCTAGCTGTGGGTGTGACCACAGGCAGCCCTGACCACAGGGCCAGCTGCGCCCGGCCTTGTTTCTCTCCCTCCCTGCCACATCCCACTGGGTGCCTGCTGGCCTGTCCCACTGGTGTCTCAGGTAGGGTGGGTGGGGCTGTAGTCACCTCCCTCCTTCCCATCTACTGGGTCACTGTTCCTCCCAGGAAGCACTGCTGCTGCCACAACTGCCAGGCTGAAAGGCATCAATGCTAATGGTGTGTCCAAGAGCCCAACACCAGCCAGCTATGCTTGGGCTGCCAGGGAGAGCTGGCAGCAGTGGCTGCAGGAGGGGCTGTCCATGCCAGGGGAGGGTGCAGGGACTTGAGGCTGGGAAGGGATGCTGTTTTGTCCCTTGCAGGCACACCACCCACCCCTGAAACCACATCCTTCCAACGACCTTCAGGAGATGACAGACAAGGAGCCATGTTCCCCCAGCACTCAGGAGAGGCACCTGGCCTGTGCCACAATTCCAGCCTCAAACTCAGGCCCTCTTCCTAGGAATGCCCTTAACTACCCCTCCTTCAGTGCAAAGCCTCTCTCTCCAGATCTCTGCCTAGGACTCCCTTTTCTAGCCCCAACCCTAGGATCGGCCCCCACTGCCCACAGCAGTGACAGCGTGACCAGAAGCAGTCTTCTTACCTCTGAGATGGGGAGGATGGTGCCCAACTGTTCTGGCCACAGAGGATATGCTTGGCTCATGTGGCGACGGGAATCCACTGCACCATCAGCCGGGTGTGGCCGTCCCTGTGTTGACAGCACACAGCAGGTCCAGGTGCAAACCTCTGAGGAACAGACAGTGGTATCAGTGGTATAACCCATATCCACATGCCCACAACTCCACTGACCTCAGCCTGGGGGGTAGGGGATCCTGGAGTCTGCAGGGTCAGAGCTGGGACAAGAGATCAAGAGGGCAATGCCTGGATGTAAAACTCCTATCCCCCTTCCTTGTCCCTGGCCAACCCAGACCCTGGGACACTAGGGAAACGATGGCCCTGATTAGCAGACAATGCCTCACATGCCCCCACAGGCGGGCAGCAGGTGCCCTGGTGCCCATAACGCTTAGGATAGATGAAGAGGTGCCACCTGCCAGACCACACTTGGTGCCAGCACCATACTATGCCAACACTGTGTGCCACCGAAACCACCACCAGGGAGGAGTTGGGCCAGGGCATGGGTAGGGGAGGGGGGAGTGGCCATTGGCCCCAGGGCCTCAGTGCCAACACCAGGGCCTACAGGAAACAAAGCCATGCACTGGGAGTTGAATGGAAGAGACAGCCCTCCCCTGGGAAGTGTAAGGGAAGGACACAGCCCTGCCCTGGGGAACATGATGGTGGGAGTGGACGGAGCTCTGCCTAGGGACTAGAAGGAGGGCTGTGTGGGGGCTGGTCCAGGCTGGAAGAGCCAGCTGGACAGGACAGGTGGCCTTCCTGGCCTGAGGGTCTGACCCAACCATAGGGCCCCTGCGTGCCTCTGCCAAGCCAGCGACAGACGGCTGTCTCAGAAAATGTCCTCTTGGCCGGGCTGAGCTGGCACTAGGCCAGGGCAGGAAGGCCAAGCGTCCTCACTGGTGCAGTGGGTGGCTGGCCTGGGCATGCACAGGCAGCTGGTGGGCAGGCGGCAGTCATGTCTGGCCAGGCCTTGGCAGCCACCTTCTAAGCACTGAACTCGGATGGCAACTGCCCTTCCTCCGCTCACCCCGTGCTCACTTCCTCAGCTTGTTCCCTGAGACCCAACCTCCTCACACCTCTCTTGGGCTTGGCTCCTGCTAAGGAGAATGTATGTCACCAACACAAGGGTCACATGGACCCTCCTGCCCCGCCCCTCGCCTGTTATCTGTGTACCCAAGTCCACATGGGAGGGCATGTGTGTGAGTTCAGAGTGGGTGATTCCCCCAGTTCCTGCCCAGTTGGGCAAAATGGCCCCTAAAATATGAGGTAACACAGGGTATGTCAGGGGAGTGGACCCCAGACATTAGGGACACCCGTTTCACCCCACCTGGGGCTCTTCCACACTCAGCCTCTCCTCTGGGCTGTGGAGTTGCAAAGACAGAAGGTTTTCACTCATGGGCAGGGTTGTCCCTACCCCTGGGGAGGCCCAGCTCCCTGTTCTCTTCACGCCCTCAGAGGATATTACGAGTGGGGAAGTAGAGACCCAGAGGTGAAGTCTCATGGAGGCTGCATGATTTAACTGGGCAGCCTTGCCTCCTCGGGGGTGACCCCTGGAATTCCTCAGGGGGCCACTGGGACAAGCCAGTAGGCTGGGTCCTTTTTGGCTCAGCCTCAGTCTTCACTCACTGCCCAGGATTCCAGAGCTCACATGTCCAGGTCAGAATTTGAGGCCAGGACTCTTTGCTGAGGCCCTTGTACTCAGTCACTAGAGAATACTGCCTCCTTGTTGCTTAACCTAGGTACTGTGTTGGCCCAAGCAGACAGAGGCCTTCTTGGGGATCCTCCCATCCTGACCCTGACGGCCCCCTCCTGCCACACCCCCAGCTCCACACCACTTCATACATAGCGGTCACATGTATTTATGATATGTTTTGTTTTTTTTTTTTTTTTTTTTTTTTTTTT